>NC_069729.1:2302522-2602522 GCF_027358585.1 Pangasianodon hypophthalmus
TGTTAGCTAACTATCTATTAGTATCAGTCAAGATAATACACACTTAATTAATTAACTTAAAATTTCTCAAAGTGATCCTGTCATTTTAGCCCACTAGCTGGCTTACATGTATGGTTAATATTATTAACATTAATGTATACGACTTAAAATTCCTCTCAGGTTTTCTATTAATTTAGCTTGTGTTAGCTAGCTGGCCAGCATAAGTATTGAAGACTTTTAAAATTTAAAATTTTTAAAATTTATAAATACAAATAAAGAAATCCTCTCAGAATTCCTGTTGGATTGTCTCAAGTGAGCTAGCTGGCTAGCGTTAGTAGTGATTATAGTGGATATTCATTAACATGGCTTGGAATTCCTCTCAGATATCGTCAGGTTAGATCATGTTCGCTAGCTGGCTAGCATGGCTCTGAAAGCCTCTCAGAAATCCTGTCAAGTTAGCTCATTTAAGCTAAATGACTATTTCGCCTAAATATTCTGTCCATTTCTTTCATTTTTGCTAGCATTAGAAGTGATAATAATGAACAGTGAGCATTTATGATTATGTCTTAAAATTCCTCTCAAAAATCCTGTCAAGTTAATGCATTTTAGCTTTATTTCTCACATATATTCTTTCAGGTTATCTTGTGTTGATTAGCTAGTTGTATATTACAATGTAATAATATGCTACATTATACATATAGGCTACATAACAGTCTGCTCTATGAACTGCACATGTAAAGGAATTTCTTTGAAATTGTATGTGAAGTGGTTACATATGAGGAATAAACCTTGTTCAGCCCTCATTAATGAACAGATTACGTGCTCGTGTACTTAAAATATGCACTATATGCTATAAATGTACACCTGGTTTTACATTCTAGTGTTGAAAACTAGGGTCAAACTTTGAAAACATTCATACAAGGCAGTCTGCGACTCAACACACACCTCATCAAAACCTGCCACATGATCACAACAAGATGTTCTCCAGCTGTTCATTAGAGCAGTACTGTTTGGCAAAATGGGATTCATTAATTAGGTTTGTAGTATAATGGCTGTAATTGGCCTCCGGGGGCAGTAGAGATCTGCCTTTATGGAAATGCACCTTTCTTGTCTGACTGGATGACAAATTGGGCTGCTTTTGGTTGAATTGTGTGACAAATCAGCCGGGTAGATGATTAAAAAACAATAACAAAAGAATATATCAGTATCAATTTATTAGCTTCATTCTGCAACTGGAATTCTGTTTAGATAACCAAACACTAACCAAAAGGTTTTTTTCACTCCTGGTTAAAGGAAGTTGAGAGCAATGTTGCTTTTTAACCCATCTCTTTGCAAATAACGTTAAAGTAAGAATAAAATATGAAAACAGATCAGAAAGCGATCCAGATCTCAAGCCATGGATAGGCCTGCTGCGGAGGGACGAACCCAAGCAGCTTTAAAAATTGTGCAACTCTGACATCATGGTGCGTTATGATGACTTGAAGGCTCATGGTGCAATTTGGTTCTGGAAAGTATCTGAGCAATCGAATCCATTGCCTAATCTACATCCCTGTGGTCTCTGATTTCATGGTCATCAGATGTACCTTCTGTGATGTTCTCTGTGCCCAACGTCATCACGTCACATGTCCAAGGCCGCAGGGGCAATGAGAGGGGACTTCATCTCGAGTCATTTCTGTTAGTTAATGGTGAGGCCAAAATCTAGTTTGGATGTGTGAAATAAGTATCACTAAATCAATGCACTTAATCAGTGCCTGAAAATAAATACACAATGAATCATGAATTCCAACTGCTGAAGCCTGCATCCCACGCAGACTCACTTGAAGTTCGCATGATCCCTCTTATGGTGTAAATCACAGGTTCTTCAGCCTGGTCCTGGAGAATCCACTGTGTTGCACATTTTATTGTTCCCAACACACCTGATTCACCTAATCAGCTAATTTACAAGCCTTCCTGAGTTGAAATCAGTGTGTTAGGGCAGAGAGAAAGACCATAGCCCTCTGGACTTTGTCGTTTAACACACTTTAAGTCCACATGTCCAAAGAAGACCAGAGATTTAGCTAAGATAATTACAATTCTGTAAATTCTGTATCCGCAACGGATGCCCAGCTACCCGGTGGTCATTTTGGTACTTTAATTATGCACCATTAATGCAAAAGTGTTTGTTTTAATGATTCTTGAGCTAGCATGGACACCAATCTGGACACCAATTTAAACCAAGACCTATAAATAGCACAGAATATTGAATATTCATGATACTGAACATTTCGCTTCTTTTTTTTCCCCCTAAATTTAAAACTTGAAAAAAATCCCAGATTGTCAGTGTGGTCTGAGATTTTTGGAGCCTGCTGTAGTTTTCATGAACAGTATTCCAGTGGCAGGAAGAGATATTTTGGCCCCCTAGAGGAGGGAGGTTTAAATCCTGTAGCTGATCAAAAGCTAGCAAGCATGTGAACGCTGCGCTTGAGGTAAAGCACAACACCAGCCTTCGATCAAAATTAGTCCTGGCCTTGGACTTGGTTGTTCTTCACTAAGAAGCATTTCTTCATTTCGGTTAGTAACCCACTGAGCCAACTGTGTGACCAGTAAGAAGCCCTATGAGAAATATAAAATCTCGAAAGCTCAAAACCTCGACGCAGATTTATCGTCAACCTCGAGGACTTGCACTGACAGTCCGACCTCATAAATCAGCCAGAAGCTTGTTTTTTACGAGCAAGGCCCCATCCCAATGAGGAGGTTGAAGAGAAAACTTTAAGTCTTAAGAGTATATAAAACTGTCCGTCAGCTGCAGTCACATCTTCGAGAGCACTTCAGTGCAGTCATCATCACGATCATCATCGCTCGTCTTGCGTTGAATAATCAGCATTTTAATGATAACGGCAAAGTTATAAAAGCCAACACGGGATAGAGTTGTTGTTTTATAGTTTACAATATACACTCCATATGAAATACTTTTAATAGCATCATTTTGTTGTGCACTGCGATGTTACTTTCTCCTGTTCATGATCCTTTCTCCTTCCAGGACGCGTTCATCTTTCAGCAGAGACTCGCTGTTCAACTGTTCAGTGGTCCAGCCCTTAATCCAGCTCGTAACTGTCCGAGGACGTTTAGTAATGCGCAGCCTTGTATTTCACTTTTACTGGCTAACACAGGACTCAATTCTCTGTACACACTAACGTAGCCAAGTGTCTGAGTAATGCATGCGGATTCCAGCTGCTCTCAGAACAACCTAAATGGGCTTTATCAGGGAATCCCACGATCCAAAAAAAAACAAAAAAAAAACAAGATTTATACAGTTTGGATGCAAGACGTCCCTGTGAAATCCAAGTGAAAGATATTTATACATGGAGAAGACCGAGTTGCTTGCCTGTGTAATCCTGTTCTGTGAAGATATTGTTTTCATTAAAGGAACAATTTCGACCAAAATCAAATGTACACAAATGTCCAAATGTCCTCGATCAGACAAGACATGTTTGAAGTTTGCTTCTTTCGTTTTGCGCCAGAGCTGCGAGATTAATATTGCTAACAATTAAGGAGGAGATGGCTTGTTGCAAACAGTTTAACATTGACATGCCTTGTTCAGGGACTTGTTTATGCACTTTCTGACTCACTGTTATCTATAAAAATAGACAAAAGGACGCCACAGAGCTTAAAACAGGCGCCATCTTGAATCACTTTCTTCCTCAGCACATAATTCACTCAGTGTCACTTAGACTCAGGAAGGAGGTTGTGAAAAGGTGCATGTTAGAAAAGATGCCCATGATAATACAGTTCCAGTTTGATTGAGATATTTAGTTATATACAGTACTGTGCAAAAGTCTTAGGCACCCTATTTCGTTTAGCACAAGCTTTGTTATAGATTTTTATTTTATGACTTCTGCATTATTGATTCAATACAAAAACATTTTAGATTCCAAACATTAGTTTTCCAGCACAAAATGAAATGTTACAGAAAAATGTTTGTATGTCAGTAAAGAAAGCAGCAGATTCCATAAGAGACACTTTTCAGATAAAAACATAATGAAGGCTGCTGGGTTTCGCTGCAGAAATAAGAAGCGAGTCAACAGTCAAAGTCTCCAGAAGAACTGTGGCTGCTTCTGCAAGATGCTCAGTAACACTTCCAGCTCATTTCCTTATAAAACTGCACACACTGCACCTGAGACTACTGATTTAAAAAAAAAAAAGCAAAGGATCATCACACCAAATATTGACTTTGTTTCATTTATTACTGTTTACTCTCTTTATAGTATTTTTTTTATGTAGAAACATTTAGTTTCATTATTTTTGAAGGCATCTTTGCTCTACAGCATTTCTTTGAATGTGCCTAAGACTTTTGCACACTACTGTATATGCACTTATTCTAACATTTTGAAACCGTTTATAAAAAGATGTCCTTTGTGGTGAATGTGTAATGATGCAGATATGTATGATGCTCAACTGGTGGCACTTGTTACCTATGTTATATTTTGTAACTCCAATGCAAAAAATAAAGCAAGTCGAACTTCACAAACCAAGCGTGTGTTCACTGATCAACTGCATTTTGGGGAGTGAATGTGTAAATGCCATTTTTTGGTGAAACTTTTCAATTCAATTTTATTTGTACAGGGCTTTTAAACAATGGACATTGTCACAAAGCAGCTTCACAGAAATATATAAATTCAGGAGACGAATTTTAAATGTATAAATTTATCCCTAATGAGCGAGCCAGAGGTGACGGTGGTGAGGAAAAACTCCCTGAGACGAAATGAGGAAGAAACCTTGACAGGAACCAGACTCAAAAGGGAACCCATCCTCATCTGGGTGACCCTGGATATTATAAAGTCTAAATAATTCCCTCCTGTAACTGTGTACTACATGATCAAAAAGCAATTGTGTAACCAGGAAATCCATTATAGTTTTAACGTGATGTCTATTTTGTTCAAATTCACTGATGGAGACTTGAGTGCAAAACTGTTCATTTTGCAGTTCAATTCAATTGCAGTCCAAAGCCATCTTCATGGTTTCTAAGTGATACCATCCACAGTAATCTCATGTATCTTCAGGCTATCCATATGGGGCCATCCTCAGCAGCAGAAAGATTTGATTGTGGAAAGAAATGAAACAAAAAAGCAAAAAAAAGGGGGGGAGATCAACTGCACTTCAGCTTTGTAGTGACGTTTTATGCAATAAAGATGCATGCATGTAAACTCTGGAAGACAAGGAAGAAACAAACAAAAAAAAAAATGTCTCCACATGAAATTTTGTAATCTGTGATTTGCTCCTGCAGTGAAACATGAAGGAATGATTTCACGCACAAAGCATTTGCAGGAAATAGCGCTGACTTTGATTATTGATTATTTGGAATTTCTGCATGGTTGCCTATGAGAAATGAACAAGTCTGCTGCTCGGTCGACTCTCAGGATATGATTAATTACTGACATGCTGGTGATCAGCAAATATAAGCTTCATGTCCTTTATTCCACATGAGAAAAAAAATCACGCCTGGAATGGATTACAACAAACTCAGTAGGATGAAGAAAGACAGATATGTTGAACTTGAAATAAGCTACAAAGACAATGCTTGTGATAAATATGTGCAACTCTGCTCTCAATACAAGTCAGTTCTCTCTTCCAAGTCACTGCTGGATTCATGACGAAGACTGGGTCCAACTATCCTCGATCGTCCAAACTGCCTGCTTTCATCTCCTCCATCTCTCTCCAGATCTGTTCCTGAAGATCTTCCCTTCTTCAAAGTCCTGACTAATCTAACACATCTGACCCAGCTAATGAACTTCTTCAGGAGCATCTGAACAAGCTGCTTTCGATTAGGCTCGGAAAACACGAGCATGGAGACCACCTGGGGAAAGCTTTCAACAAACACACACGGCCCGAACCTCCAGCGCTGTGTGTTTAAAGCAGAGCAAACTGAGTAAACACAGTGATACAACACGCAGCATGCTGTAAGGCACGCTATGAAGCAGGAACACGACACTACAGGCTCGGAGAGCACTCAGGAGTAGTGAATAAACATGATGACTAATTAAAGGTGCCATCAGCGATTTTTAATTAAAGGTGAATCCGAGAAAGTTCGTTTCATTTTAATATCAATTTAATGAAAAGCTCTAGCCTTAAGACTCTGTAAAGCAGAAGAATAAAAACACACTAACATCCAACCAATCAGGACAACTCTACCTGTTTTTCTACATCAGAAACAAGTAAGAAAAAGCATTCACATGTTCTACCCTAGGTTCATGTTCTACATTCAGAAACATCTAGGTGTTAGCTAAAGTCTGCCAACAATGAATGAAAATGAAAAAAAAGACCATGATAATCTCTATACACTATAATGTTATCATGTGGCACAATTCAATGCAATGAAGATCTGTCAAAAAAGGGGCTTAGATAAAGCAGAGATTTACTAAAAGAAGTTAACTTGCATTTTCTTCCATCTAAATAAAGAAGGAAGACCATGTTTTTAATCTAAGGCAGTACACACAATTACAAAGCACAGAACCAAGCAGCTGATGGTTAAATCTAAAGCTTTGCTTTGCTGGAAGTCCTGGAACTTGGAGTTAGTGCAGAAGTTGGAAAAGTGGCTAAAAGTGGAACTCACTACACTATTAGAGTTAAACAGTGCATGACGTCAACTCTGAGGCGCTTGAACAGAATGTGTGGGAGGGTTTTTTCTTTTCTTTTTTTATTCTTTTTACTGTTCGGTTCTGGGGCACAGATGTGCATTCCTTCACTAGCTCTCTATTTAATGTGCTGTGCAGTTTACATGAAGTTTTTAAATACACACACACACACACACACAATAATGTAGGTGAACATTAGAGAAACATTTTTAAAAAAATAGTTCAGTTTAGATTGTTTGAAGGGCTTTAAAGTATGACACTTTTTCCTGTAGAACATCATGATGTGATTACTTGGTAACTTGCATGAAATAAGCTGAGACACACACACAAACACACACACACACACACACATACACACACACACACACACACACACACACACACACACACACACTAGTCCCAGCTTGATCCACAGCACAGTGAGGACACCATGTGGCTGAACAACACACTGCAGGAAAACACACAGCCAACATGGTGACTATAGAGAGGAGGCAACCACAATCAGTCGAGACAGAGTATAATGAGATAATGAGACCATTTCAAATCAGCGAGACCATTTCAAATCAGAGACTACACACTTTTAATGCACAATCATACAAATAGGACAAATGATCAATCTAGATCAAAATAATCCAAGTTCGTACATCTTTACAGCTCTGAAACAAGTGGTTACTTTGTGCAGTGAGCTTAGTTATGGTCAGATACACAGGTTACTTGTAAAATGGCACAGCTCTAACACGGATGAACTACTCTGCCTGAGGAAGCAAGAGGAAACTCGTTCAGCGTGCTACAAACAACACTGGTAACAATCAGCCACGTAGGAATTATTTATGCATATTTACACAAGCATGTTGAATTATAAGAAGTGGTCCGGAGATGTTGTTGCCGGTCAACCGGTGCTAATTTCACTTCATAAAATCTATATAATGCACACATCAGTCACTCTTATTTTTGTGTGTGTATTATATATATATATATATATATATATATATATATATATATATATATATATATATATGTATATATATATATATATATATATATATATATATATATATATCTTTATGTATGTATGTATGTGTGTGTGTGTGTGTGTGTGTGTGTGTGTGTGTGTGTGTGTGTGTGCGCATACACAAACAAGTGCATTAGCATTCATAAACTCCACGTAGGAACCATGAACAAGAAGTTATGAACATCTTATGACATTATGCGCCTTCGGATAGTGTTGCTGTGTAGATCAACTCCTGTAAGTGGAACTACAGTACGTCGAAGGACAAAATTCTACCACTCGTGTTGAATAAACAGTTTTTTTTAATCCTCTAGTGATCTAGAGGTATGAGTCAGGAATAGGATCCCATAGGAACTAGCAAAAAAGATTTTACTTTCAGGCGAGAGGTCAGATATGAAGTACGCAAGAGAAAAAAGCCCATGTTCATTAACATGAGAGCGCATTAGGTGGTCATTTACAGCATTCCATCATTCAACCTTAGTAGCTGCTGTATCTTGGTTAGCTTCACTGTGGTTTAAATTACTAATCTGTTTATATTCTGGGGAAAAAAATGAACAGACAGGATTGGTAAGACTTTCTTTAGGGTCGAGTGGGAATGGCCAGAATACCCTCAGGAGTGGGTGGGATTGGCCAGAATACCCTCAGGAATAGGTGGGATTGGCCAGAATACCCTTAGGAGTGGGCAGGACTGTTTAGAATTCCCTTGTGAATGGGCAATATAGGTCAGACTTCCTTTGAGAGTGGAGAGGATTGGTCAGACTTCCTTTGTGTTGTGGGGGAGTGATTGATCAAAACTCCTTCAGGAGTGAGCAGCATTGGTCAGAATTTCTACAGGAGTTGGCAGGACTGGTCAGATTTTCTTTGGGGGTCAGGTGGGATTAGTCAGAATACTCTTGGGAGTGGGCAGGATTGGTGAGAATTCCTTCGGGAGTGGGCAGGATTGGTGAGAATTCCTTCGGGAATGGGCAGGATTGGTGAGAATTCCTTCGGGAAAGGGCAGGATTGGTGAGAATTCCTTCGGGAATGGGCAGGATTGGTGAGAATTCCTTTGGGAGTGGGCAGGATTGGTGAGAATTCCTTCGGGAGTGGGCAGGATTGGTGAGAATTCCTTTGGGAATGGGCAGGATTGGTGAGAATTCCTTTGGGAATGGGCAGGATTGGTGAGAATTCCTTTGGGAGCAGTTAGCATTGATCAGAATTTCTTTGGGAGCAGGCAGGATTGGACAGACTTCCTTTGGATTTCTTGTACACACCTCAACTTCCAAGTGCCACTAAATAAAAGTTATAAAAGCACATTAAATGCAAGCAAGCATGGAAAAATAAGAACAGTCGCAGAGTGATCACGATTAGTGTTAAGCAGGACCTGCATCAGTGGTTCCCAATGTCATGTTTCTCCAATATATTACAACTCATTTGAATCATCAAGCCCCAAGTGATCTCTTAGGACTGGGAAATTACTAAGGCTGTGTTATACTTTTAGATATCGCTTCTAATGCTGAGTTTGAGGTGAAATTGTAAATATGCAGACACAGTACTTGGTTAAATCTATTACACTGTCCATACTAATCACTGTTCTGAGAAAGTAATCGTCAACGTTAGACTTAACACTTACATTAGCTGGTTAGCTTGTTGCTAATGCTACCCTAGGTTGTTCCTAAGGTACATGCTATTGTCTGCTGTTGCTGCTGTGCTGCAATTTCAGGCCAAAATATTGAATGAATGTTTGAAGTTCACTAAAGGAGAATAGAACCAGTAGCCACTCAGGCCTGTGTCAAAGTGCACTTAAAGCATTACGACAGAGCAAACAGAAGACACGCTTCTGCGGAGCAAAGGGGGAAATGGCATTATTACAACCTGCAAATGACCACTTTCAAGGCACCAAGAATCCTCCAGTGGCATAGATGCATGGATCTGCATCAAGCATGGATCTGCATCAAGTACAACGCTGTCTTCTCTGAGATCAGGAACCACTGATGGTCATCATGAAGATGTAATTCATTTACGGAAAGCACAACTTACACGTTTCGCCCAACACTCTTTACAAAATCCACCACTGTAGAAACTCTCTCATTACATTGAAACTTGTTTTTAAAGCATCCTACAAACTAGCATTCCAACCTGTTCTATTAGGATTTTAAAAGCATGGCTTGGATGCAAAAGCTGGAATGGTCGCAGAAGGCACTTAAATTTCTGCAGAGAACAATGATCAGCATGTCACTTTCTCTGTGTCAACTCCTTAATGTACAATTAGCAAACTAAAGACCATACAGACTGGAACTGACCTGTTCTTAAAGGAAAATGAAATGGACACAATTTTATCTTTTCCCTCCAACACAAAAACCAGTGTCCCAAAACATGTAAAATTAAAATAAATTTATTAAAAAAAATTTAAATAAAAACTTGAACTGTATTAAAATCCTAATCACTTCTAATCTCCAATTCCCCATAAAAAAATTAAAAACAAAAAAAAAAAGATCTTTACTATTATACGACTACCTTACCTAATTACCATTCAAATTACTTCTAATGTCCAATAAAACAAAAACAAAAACTTGCTTGCAGAGTGATAAAATAAATAAAGTCTGATCAATCTGAGGAAGATACTGACTCCAGCATTGTTTTTTTTTTTTTCATTTCTTTGTCGTCCATCTTTAGAGACAATAGGACCTCAACTGAATTCTATATGTTTGTCTGTATTTATTAGCTACATTACTTTCAAAGCCTTTTTGCAGGTAAACAGAGAAAACTGTGTCCATTTTTTCCACCAAACTCTCACTTTAATTGTGTCACAATTCAAGCTTTCATTGCACTATAGAGGCTGAGAATATGATCATTTTGGCAAGCATTTTTTTTCCTTTTCACAATCGAGTCCAGAGCACATACAGACACGTGACAGAGTCACACAGACTGGCAGGGCGAGGACAGATGGACACTCTCTTTTGGACACGTAACAGCACTTTTTGGATGGTGGACGTGTTGGTGATGGAGAGGAACCGGTCCAGAGTTGAGAAGCTTGTGTGCAGTAGTGTTTCAGGATGAGAGTGAACGTTCCACTGAAAGTGTCCAAAAGGTGAAGGAGCTGAGACGATGGTGCACTGGGAAGAGCGGCGTGAGACTTGGCAAAGGGTTATAGTGTCACGTTGGAGATTAAGATAAGTGTGAGAAATGAGAGAGAAAGAGATCACACATGCATTTACAGAAGAGTGAGAAAGAGAAAATAAGATAGAGGGTCCTGTTCTACCATGGAAAAGCACTGTGCTTTGTAGAAAGTAATCATTTTGCACACTTCAGCTCTCTACCATCAACCCTCTCTTATAAATTAGATCATTTTAGAGCCAAAAAACAACCAAATGAAAAGAAGCACAATGTTCTCAAATATGACATGTCGCTGGACATTTTTAAAGGAGCAGCCTGTCATTTTTTTAGAACCGTTTATTACCTTTTCATGCAAGCGGGGGTTACAACCCCATCTTTCTGCTGAAACTACATTTGCTTGGTCTTATTTCTAGGCCAGAAAAATGTATACAAAAAGCTTTACAAGATGAAACAAGCGATCCACTGCATGGTAATATTGTGAATATATATTTTTTTTAAATATTAACGAAATTATACAATTAAAATAGGTTTTGGTAACACTTGTTAAAATTACAAACCGTACCTTTAATTGAATCTTGCTACATACACAATCTACATTATTAGAATTACATAACAATAATGGTTATTTATATTATATATATAATATACATATCTAGATAGATAGATAGATAGATAGAAACATTGCAAATCATTAAACCTTAAATCAGTCAAAGACATGACGTGTTTCTCTGCTTAAGAGTGCTGTAGTGAAAGAAGGATTATCAAGGCACATTTATAGATGATTACTAGTATTAATATTTGTTTTTGGTTTTTTTAACCATGCAGTAGTTAGTGTGATTGAGCTACGCTCAGATTCTATGTGATTTTAAGGATAAATATGCAGACAAAGGTCTCTGAGTCCACATCATTGCAGATGTTGAAGACTCAAAAGAAACGATCTCCTTCAATGTTTATAAACCGAAATAAAAATGGAATCGGCATTTAGGAAATTCATTTCGTGCAAATTTAAAGTGGCAGTTTGTAATTTCATAAAGTCGTCTGATACTCAAAAGGTGAACTGCAACTGCAAGGAAAATACTGACGAGATGGCAAGACCTTATGATGTGCCATTTATGTGAAAGGAAATAATTTCTGGGCCAGAAAAAAAATGCAAATAGAAGCTTTAAATGAAGACCATATCTCTAGCTATATGTGCGATGAGAATATGAGCTGTTGCTGTTGGAATAAAGTTGGCTGAATACGTGACACATTCAAAACCCAAAGCGAAATACCTTAACACCCCACTGGTTCACACCATTTGTTGCTCTGTGCTGAGTTGTAGTGCAGAAGTCTCTGCTATCATGGCCACTTGGATATTTTTAGACGACCTTATCCCATATCTTTAGCTTCAAATAAGCGCTAAACGTGTGGTCGACTGCTTCTCAATGACCGTAATGCTCCACAGATTAAAATATGGTCGTCGTCCTACATATTAATGCTCCATCACTTTAAGTGTTTGACATAAAATAGCTTCTTTTTTTTTTTTTTTTTTTTTTTTTTTAAATGGCCCACAGACAGAAAAGCATCTGCTGACGTGTTGATTGAATCGAGGCTCTGACAAGAGTGCACTCTGACCGGAAAGGTGTGTGTTTTGCTTTTCGTCATGAGAGAACAGGGCCCTGAATCACAGAGAGAGAGAGAGAGAGAGAGAGAGAGAGAGAGAGAGAGAGAGTCAATCAACAAATAAACAAAGAGAGAGAGGCTGTGTTGTGCTTTGAGCCAGGAAATGGGGTCCAAGAAACGATACACAGGACTGTTTTTGGCCTAAAAAACCCAACACATTTAAAATGGCTTTTACGCTAGCTCAAAGCAGGGCCAGAGGCTGATTCTGGGTAGAGATCTGGGGTTTGGAGCTGTGTTCAGACCAGGTTTTGGCTCTTGGGGGGGCAGGCTGGGGCTTTGGCTGCGGGGTGGGACGCAGGACGCCGGCTTCTCCTCTCAGCTCCTCCGGGACTTTGAGTGCTGAATAAGCCACTGCAGTGTGATGTCTGAGAAAGAGAGAGAAAGAGAGATAGAGAGAGAAAAACAGAAGAAACCTGCCTGAAACAATCCCAACATTTCTGGATCAAATAAAATCAAATGAATCACGCGGTTCTCTAGCACTTATTCTTCCTAATTCGATAGACAAATATCCAGAAGCACAGCTCATAAAGCAGATCGATGAAACGACAGTTACAGCAGCACTATAATGGGACAGGAAATCCAACCTAACCTATTACAGCACATTTACAGCGTGGGTTATTTACATTTTTACAGGCATTGAAATAAAATGAAAATTTGAATAGTGCAGGAAATAATAGTAGAATCAATATTACAATGATGAAGTGATATAATTTCCTGGACATAAAACCCTGAATGAAAGCTGCATTGCTAATTCTAACAAAATTGGCAAATTGCTTGAGCAGCTATGAATAACTCAAAGCAATAAAAACATGCAACAGTCATCTTTTAGTTTATATAGTGATAGCACGCTGTAGAGTGGATCAGGACTGGAATCCCTTGAATCCCAACCCCAAAGGAAAAAAAAACAAAAAATGAAAAATCGCACGAGCGGTTATTTTTTATTTTCATGAAGCTCGTGGAACAATTAAGGGCAGCGTACTGGACACGATTACTGCAATGATTCATTCATCTTCAATAACTGCTTTATCCTGGTCAGGGGCACTGTGACTTAAATTATTAATTTATTTATATTTTAGGCAACATTAATTTCATTATAACTTATTCCAGGAGGCTACAAACAAAAATGACTGCAGGAGTTAGAATTCCTTTGGAAGTAGACAGAAGAAGGATATATATATATATATGTTTTCAAAGGCAGAAGTAAAACTTCCAAAGTTGTAGCTTTCCGTTATTGTTAGATCGCAGATTTCTTGCTGCTGAGGTTCCCCTGGAACTTTGCCGAAAGGATCAGCAATAAGCTGCTAAAATACGGTTTAATTGCAACACTACGCAGATACGGCCTTGGGGATTCAACATTAGATGTTGATTGTAGCATTCAAAATAACACAAGGATAAAATCAGAATCTGACATTACTATGCCTTTTTTAAGATCATTTCCAGCCTTTCTGAGATTCATCTCTGCACACAAGCGAGTCCACGCTGATCTCATCATATTGATTTTCTCATTATGCGCTTACTCACATGACGAGGCAAAAACCAAACCCCAGCCCGAGTCACCTCCATCACTGGAGCGTCGTTATAAACCGACACGCAGAACTCTCATGAGCAGTAAGCGCACAATATCACATATCAGCTCTTGTGAATCGATTCCACTCACCTATATTGTCCTTCTCTTTACATGAGACAGAATAGCAGCAGATTTCTCTGTCCTGTATCGCTGCCAAGTTCCTGAAAACAAGCAAGGACAGAACAGAGATGGTTTTAATTTAACAATGCTGAGCACATGGTGACTCTCATTCAACTGCACTGCAGGCTCTCGCAAAACGCTGCTCTACTGACGCATAATGGGGAAAAAAACAGCAAGAAAAAGCCTTCCTCTGTGAGAATGAGTTTTGGAAGCTAGCTATGGCTTTTGTTAAATAAGCAAGTCAAAGGCAGAGGGAAAAAATGTCATGACTATTTAATTACTGCTCCTTTTATTTCAATTTCATTTCACAGCCATCATATGACTGTAAACGCGTGTAATATGAAACACGTTCTCTTGCTCCTCTCTTCTAATCTCTTCTTCATCTAAGGCCATGTCGACCCGACGTTATCCAACATCCACAAAGCAGAAAATGCAGAAAATACACCTTCACAGAAAGAGGAAGAGAAACAGAAGCTTACATTTTCTCAATGAGCTGCTTCTCATCCAGCGCGTTGGGGAGGTCTCTCTTGTTTCCCAAAACGAGAACCTGAACAAAACCAGAACATGAGCTTAGAAGACAGAAAAACCATCAAGCGACGCCTTTGTGTTGTTTATAAGATTTCAGTCAAATGGTTAACAGTATACACATATTGAGATTATACACATAGTATACACATATTGAAAAAATATAACTCATACAGGAATGCCTTGAAGCTGAGGTTTGTCTAACAAATTGTGCAGTTCGTTTCTGGACGGCTCGATCTTGTCGCGGTCAGCGGCGTCCACCATGTACCTGAGAAATCAACAAGCAAAGACGAGTATGTACAGCGTAGGTGTGATCAAATTACATTTTTCTTCCAAAGATAGAAACTACGCTTCGCTCCGGCTCAGTTTAGGAAGCAGCACTTACACTATAGCGTTGACTCCTCTGCAGTATCGCTCCCACATGCTCCTGAAGCGAGGCTGTCCTCCTATATCCCAAATCTACACAACAAACAACAAACAAAAACTTAATGCCAGGCTTTTAGCAGGTTCAAAATTAAATAAATCTATAAATCACACACACACACACACACACACGTATATGTGTGTGCGTGTATGTGTATGAAGAAGCACACTGGAGGTTAGTGTAGCGTACTTCATTAATAACAGTAGGGGAATGTAGAGGAAGTGAAATTTGCAGCCTCATGAAAATAGCACAATTTCAGGAAAAGGTCCTTCATCAGCTGTGTAGGAAAAGCAGCTCATTCCCAAACACAGCTGATGCAGGACTTTTCTCTGAAACGTCCTCTTTCCGTCCTGACGTCTGCCTCTGTGTGGAAACGTTTGTGTGTGTGTGTATATATATATATATATATATATATATATATATATATATATATATATATATATATATGTACTGAAGACAAGACCGAAGGCAGAAAGACCCACAAACAAGCAAGCAGCAAACAAGATGAAGGTGGCTGCAGTGAAGGCCTGGCAAAGCATCTCCAGGGAGGAAACTCAGAACTCAGTCATTGACTGCAAAGGATTTTCATCCAAGTATTAAAATTATGGTTATATTTACAATTATGTCACTTTGTCCAAATACCTCTGAGCCCGTGAAAATGGAGGTACTTTGCTTAAAATGGCTGTAATTCCTAAATGGTAAATGCCATATTTTTGTGGAACCTCTGAAAATAAAGCTGAAAGTCTACACTTCGATCACATCTTGATTGTTTTATTTCATATCCATGGTATATAAAGGCAAAATCACAAAAACTCTGTCATTGTCCAAATACTTCCGGCCCTGACTTTGTGTATGTACGTATATATATATATATATATATATATATATATATATATATATATATATATCAAAGATGAATTTATATATATATATATATATATATATATATATATATATATATATATATATATATATATATATATATAGATACACATATATATATACTCAAAGGGACAACCATTTGCCAAACTATTAAATTTATAATAATAATAATAATAATAATAATAATAACAACAACAATAATATCTGTATTTTACTGTAATAAAGAAATAATATAATAATGCAATATCTGTAAGATACTATATATTATTAGCTTTATTATTATTATTATATTATGTCTGTGTGTTTGTGTCATTATCTGACTCATGCGTTCTCTTTAATGCTAGGCTAATGTTATGTAACATAACGTTACTTCGCATTAACGTTATGTTACATAACATTAGCCTAGCATTAACATTGTTTATCTTGAGACTTGTCGAGAGAACGGGAACAGCTGAGAGTCATGTAGTGCCCCCTCAGTAATGTAGTTTATGTAGGGTAATTATCAGTCATCCAGACCCTGATATGGAGAGGGCAGAAGAGCGTACCGGCAGCTTGTGAGAAGTGCTGCTACGCAAGAAAACGTCACGGTACACCAAAGAGTAAACTGCGATAGTACTGGCCCACCTCTAGCACTGGACCTGTGCAAGCCCAAGTGATTAATTTAACCAGATTAGGGATTAACAGTTGTTAAGCAAACTACAGAAGCGAGAAAGTTACAGGTGAAAAAAAAAAACCTGACTGTGTGTGTGTGTGTGTGTGTGTGTGTGAGATACCTTTATTGTGACGTTGCCTTTGGTGACCTTCCTCATGTTAAAGCCCACCGTGGGGATCATGTCCTCACTGAACTGACCCGACTGCACAAACACAGACAGAAGAGACGAAATGAAGAGAAGAAGAGAGAACAGAGAGGAGAGGATGTTACTTTAAGCGTAAAGGCACAATGTACTTTATTTAATATCTGTGACAGAGTTAGCCAGAAAGCTAAATAATTCAGGCATGGTCAGAAAACCTGCTATATAATAATAACCACGAGAAAAAGAAGAAGAAACAGATTTAAAGAGTAGACTGGAAAAACATCTCATTCTTCATGGTTGTAAAGTGAAGAAAACTGAATCTGGGGGTTTTAAACTTTTTTTTGTTGTTGTTTCAAAAACAATGGTCACATTGAGCAGTACAGTAAATCTCTCCACACAGTGATTATATTAGACGACACGCAGGCAAAATTCAGAAAACTCGTAATCCAATAAGCGGCAATTAAAAGGGAAAAAACCCAGCAGGATGTAGGTCACATTCCTTGCTTGCTCTATAGATTAATGGAGCTCTAAATCCAGGAGCAGGACTTGATTAGTTAATCTTATAAGGAAAAAAACTAACAAATAGGATGGGGCAAATGATGAATTTCTCTAATTGGTCTCTAAAAAGTCTTCCACAGCTTCCACACACGTTTAAGATTTCTCTACGATTTTACAACTCATAATCCGGGCCACATTCCTGTAGGTCACATTCCTGCTTTTCTATAAAGAGTCATGAGCACTTAATCCACAGCAGTAATCTGGATTCTTCGGAGACTCCTGGAGGAGAAAATAAGGAATTTCACCCAAACCAACTGTGAATCAAATCACTGGAGTAGAGGAAAAAAGCTGCGGCAGCTCCACAGATGTTCATCCGGGTTTGGCTGACATGGTATAAACGTGATTCATATTTTTCTAATATTTATGTATTAATAGGCGAAAAAAAAAAAAAAAAAAAAAAAAAACGACCATTCGATGGCTTTATGATCCTGCAGTTTACTTTTAGCCAAAAAAAGCAGCTTTCACACTTACTTTCTCTTTTCTTTCACACTTTTGCTGTTTCACAAGACATGTGAAACCTTTCAGTAAAATGTCGAGTGACGTCAAACACTTTGTTATCTCCTGACTAATGAGTCGGCAAGCTGGGGATCATGTGGAAAAAACCTATTGCTACATTCAACTTAAGTCGGAAGTGAGAAGTCTGAACTAAGAGTTGTATCATTTTCAAGGTTGGCACACACCAGCCACAAAGTGTGGAAAAAAACATGGATGCCGCCATGAAAGCATGTGTTTTGATCATGAGCGTAAGGAGGTGATTTAATCAATTCACACGTCTAGGCTGATTGATCTGTAGTAAGTACTGCTATAAACTCATTTAAAGTAGTGAGGTGATGTTTAATTTACTGTTCACAGTGTGAGCAGCCAGGCTGAAGCTGAAGACGCCTTACTGACTGTCCTCCTTCTTAGTAAGTGAATATGATGAGATTTACGGTATGTTGAATTGAAATTATTATAGCAAATAGAATAGGCTAGATAGTTAGTGGATATTAGCTAGGACTGGGAAGAGCATTTTTATGTTTACATAACATGCGTAACGTGCGTCACATGAACTGCTTCTTTTTGTTGATCATATCAACACAGAAAGCCAGAGTTTAAAAAAAAAAAAAAAAAAAAAAAAAAAAAAAAAGAGTCTGAAAGTAGCTTACACATACTTCATAAACATTTTAGTCAAATTACCCTTGTGTTGTTAGATTACCACATTTCCATTTACCCTTTTTTGTTGTTGTTGCCATTTTCATATTAATCATAACTTTCATTTGCAGTTATTAAAGTTTTTTTAGGAAATGGACAGTCCTAGGTATAAAAGCTCCAGTCAAGAGACCTGTGATATTAAACTAAAGATCACTGAAAGAGGAAATGAGCCACCAAAGCTTGCATCGGAAGCAGATCTTTAATAATTGATGCTGGACAGTCTGCCATATCGTAAAGCTGAATGCAAATGTTTGTGCACCCCTAAGGATAAAATAAAGACAGAGATGTTTCACAATAACAAAACATACACTATTTGAGCATTTAAGATATTAATAGTTTAAAATAAACAATCAGCTTAACCTTCTCCTTTTCCCTTTCTAAATGTGGCCTAAATATTTTCTAATAATTTTGTATCTGCGCCCTTTATAACTGCCTAAGGCATGTTTTAGCCACGTAAATGCTTCACATCTGACAAAGTAAAAACTGCTCCCAATAGACAAGAAGTTGACATCTTACAAATGTTAGTGCGATTGAAAACGGTAAAAACTAAACTAAAAACAAGAAACAGCACTGGATGTTGGTTTTTGAACATTAATGATGAACGTCTAACACAGCTATCAGATTTCAGTCTGTCTGACCAGAGAGACATTTAACTACAAGTGTAAAAGCATGAGGTTAAAATCTTATCACGATGACAACTCATATCCGTGACGTATGAAATAATCAGGTCTCAACTTCTTTCTTTTTTCCCCCAAATAGTATGCGCCTTAATTTGGATTGTTTTCTTGTTGCAGGACAGACGTTTCATTCTTCAAATGATCATTATTATTTTTCTGTAAGTATATTTTGTGCGTATTTAAGCGAATTACTGTACAGAGCTCCCCCACAGCAGATTGTCTATCAGAGCTCGAACAACAGGCCGTTTTCAGCGTCGTCCCAAAGGAACAGCGGGAGTTCTTCCAGTCATTACAACCTCTGACTGTGCTGCAGAAATTCCACATCAGCTGCGATGGAAGAAGCTCATGATCTCAGATCAATTTTGTTTTTACCAACTAATAGCTGAGGAAATGTTTAACAGGAGCAAAATAAAATTTTAAATCCCACCAGTGCAGTACTTCTAATGTTTTGCAGTTATTACAGCACTGCACAGATCCCTTTATAGACAAAAAAGGCTTATCTAAAGTGAAGCCAGTGCTGCCAGGTAGCATGACGTCATCGATGACTTGATGCTATTTATTTACATAAACTTTCATTAGTCATATGAGAAGAAAAATCCCATTTCTTGTTTGGTGCTTGCCAGCCCTGCTCGCGGTCTCCATCAGCCTGCAGCAAAGTGCCAAAAAAAACCTTAAAATACTGACAGCTGGTTGTACTGTGAAATATTTCACTCCTGTTCTGTTATTAGCAATCACACAGCCACGGGGTTTGAAACAGCTCAGTGGTCTTTGTAGTGAAGGAGAAGAGTGAAAACACTCAGGGGTTTCAGAATGACTCTTCAAAGCTCTAATATCAGAACTACGACTAAACAGGAAGAAAGGTAGATCTGGTGACTATTATTTTCAAAATTAATAAACCTTTTGAGGAGTCTACCCTAATACCATTGAGATGTGTTCAGATTTGTTGCACATGTGGTTTCACTGATTAATTAAGGGAAAGCGTTGAATCAAGTTGTGTCAAGTACCTCAGCGCCCCTACAAAAAAAAAAAAAACAACTAAGAGACATAACCGCAACTAAATAACTAATGAAACAAGAAATTCCTAATTATTTAGTTTTTGTTTTTTTTGCTGCCATTGCTCTGGCTGACATGGCTAGCATCATGGCAACATGCTCTGTTGCAGTGAACGTGGGTGAAAATATCATTAGGACTGAAAAAATCAAACAGCTTTTCTAAAAATATGAGATATAAAAACATCTACTTGCAAGAGCTTTTCCTCTATCTTAGTTTAAATTTACATAGCAAGACCCGGTCAAGACCTAAATCTCAGAAAATCTCAGAAAATACTCTTTAAATAATATCATGATGGTTTGGTTTATCTTTAATTTTTATCATATTAAGCTTATTTACTCTTTAAATTTAATCGTCAGGTGCCTGACTGGTCCCTAATGATGTTTTGAAGGAAGGATGAGTAAATAGTGAAGAATCTTATAACACAGATACAAAGACAATTCTCAGCATGTTTTTATCCTTCACTGTGTGCATAATTCTAAAAGTTCATCAAGCTCGCTCTCTAATCTATCTTTAGCAACGTGTTCCAGTTCTATACGTACATGATGCTTTTAATGAACCCATTCTGGAAAAGGCGGGCCGAGTTTACAGCCTCCATTCATCGTATCCTGTGTCTGCGATGGCCCTGGTGCATTAAAGTGTGCCAGAGACGATTAGTGGGCAGGCTGCCAAGCTCACTCTGCTACAGCAATACATCTTCAGAGAAAGAGAGACACCAACGATGAGAGGCGATTCGAGGCAGGGCAAGGCGAGGTGTGAGACAGCTTGTTCTGCCAGCAAGTGTTTGAAGAGAGGGTAAACGCCCGAGGCTGTGTGTCATCTGCGTCGGCCCGACATCACCTCACAGCTCTGATAAGGGGAAATTCGCTCAGTCATGCTGGATGCCGAATGACTAAGACATGTGACTTAAAGATTCAATCATAATTTTCATAATGAGGTTTTACGAAGTGATCACTGTGGCGGCGAGGGCGTGGTCGAGCGTCAGCTGTGGACAGAGAGGAGGCGGGTCGAACCGGCAGGTGACGCGTGATGATTCTCACCTGTGTCTGATTACAGCGCTCTACTTATTTGTATCTGTTTGTGCTTTCATTGACTCCCGTAACCAGTGAGCAACAGAGAGACAGATTGTGAGACTGCTTGGCAGAGCTTGCAAGACAAACGCACGCACAGACACACACGTACACATGCCAAGATGCGTCCATGTACCTTTCACAAATAGCACCCCAGAGGCCAGCTCTTGCCAAGTTACACAGAACACTATGAAGACCATCACTGAACAAAGTGTTCAGGTTTCATGATGGTAGCTCAATGCCAACCCTGTGAAATGTTTGTTGAAATGTGATTGACAGATGGCAGCCATGTTTTTTGAAAAAACCCACTCATGATTAGAAATCCCCTCATAGAGACGCACACCAACTTTCAGCTCTATTGCTTCCCGAAAAACCGCCATTTCATCTCGACTCTGTCATCTATGAATGACCACGCCCCTCTTTCAAGACATCCTCAGATTCTTGTCCTGAACACACCTTTCAATTCTCAAATGAATCCATGCAATCAGTCATGAGGTACACCTGTCTGAGTAGAGTACAGGGTACAAGGACTGATTGGCATATGTTGGCCATAGTGTTTGCAAGTCTCAAGATATTTTTGAGAATTACTGCCATTCTTGACACAATTACTGCCAAACTTGACACAAATTTTGAAAAGATACGTCAAAAAAACACAAAAGTAGATTCTGCATATTATGCAAATTATCATAAATTTGAGTGAACAGGGCTAAATGGTCCAAAAGGCTCACGTTTTATAGCTTGAACCAGTAAATCAGGAGAAAAAAGAATTTTCACTGTACTCCATATCTTAGAAGAAGCTCTGTGCTTGGACCCCGAAACATCTTAGCTAAAAAATAGTGTTCCAAGACTTTTGGTGCTTGGACCCCTAAAAAGAGCCGGTTAACTTAAATAATGTTTATTGTGCTATGTACATTTTTTTTTTACATTCTATATGAAGTAGACACAGTACAGAGAGCCACGCCCATTCTGTCATAAATGCTCTCTTTGCATTTCGTGGTGCATGATGGGAAAAGTGTTCCCTTCATTGTTTAAGCAAATACGGTCCATCCATATAGTTCTGCCTCTTTCATTCTATATTTGCTTATATTTCTAGACAGTTGTGTATTCATCAAACAGTGTCTAGAATAGCACACAAAGGTGCAATTTGAAACATTTTAAAAATAACTTTAATTCCAGAGGACATCAGCGAAGAATTTTGGAGAGCTGTGTGGAGATGCGGCACTGCCGTGATCTCAGCCGATTAGCAGCTGATCAACCAAAGGAATAAAGTTCATCTGAACACTTCGTCCATTTTGGACTTCAGCGCCGGGTTAAACCCACCTCCCTGGGGTGATGATGTGCATCAGAATGACGACACAGTATCAATAATGTCGTTACTATGATCGTTCCATGGTAGTATCTCAAGATGGTGGAAAATTAGAAGACAATTAGAAGACAACAATTCTTGTTGCTCTTGTAAAACCTGCAGTGCAATGCATTAATATTATTATTCATTAAATCTTCTTTATTTAAACATCTTTATATCATGACGCAGTCTAACATCTGAGGGTTATTCCGCCTGGATTAAAGAACAGCTTTTCCTACATGGATACCTCCAGAGAAGGACGGTTTACACCAGAGTCTCACCCTTCAGTCTTGCACCAGTGTTTAATCTCACCTGGACTCTGTAGTTTTCTACTCATTGTGCTGCTGTAATCATAAAGACTGGCCTTTGTTCATCCCAGGCCTCTTCTTCACCATCTGCTCACACTGAACATCCAGCACATTTCAACACACTCACTACTGTCTGACTTTACAGTCTAGTCATGATTTGTAGATGATTTGTAGATGGTTCCCTTTTGAGGTTCTTCCTCATGTCTTGTCATGTCGTGTCACGTCGTGTCATGTCATCTCAGGGACTTTTTTTTCTTCCGGCCTGCTCGTTAGGGATCTGAGTCTACATCCAGATTTCCATCAAGCTGCTTTGTGACAATGTGTATTGTTAAAAGCTCACTATCAATACAGCTGAAGACATCTGAACTGAGTTAGTGTTCTTTCTAAGATCAGTTAGTCAGTCATCATCAGTCACAGCTTCAGCAGAAAGAGTGCATGCAATGCATGATTAAACACTATTACACTATTACACAAAAAAGAGCACCTCGTGATGAGGAAGCAGATGACTCTCTTTGTGGAGTGTAAAGGAGTCATTTCTAATTGCAGCACCAGCATTAATGACAACTACTGCTGCTGAAATAACAACCTAAAACCTGAGTGTTGCCTAGCAACACGTCCAAATCATGATTAGCAGAAAACCAGAACAGCATTCAGGCGTCTGGCGCAAGACTTTCACAAAACCTGGAGTGGATTTTACACTTCACCTCGCGCACAATACACACACACACATACACACACATATATACGTATATAAATAAAGGGTTTAAATGCAGTGTGGCAGGCAGCCGCCCAGCTCAGAGGCTAGCTGGCCCATGCAGTGTGTGTGTGTGTGTGTGTGTGTGTGTGTGTGTGTGTGTGTGTGAGAGAGAGATGGGGAACAGCTCACCGCTATCACGTTGACGAAGGTGGTTTTTCCGGAGTACTGCAAGCCGACGAGGGTGAGCTCCATCTCCTCCTTCCAGAAGAGCGAGCGGAACCAGTCCAGGAGCCGGTTAATGAGGGCCAACATGGTGCTGAGACTCCCTGGAGAAAGAGCTCAGAAGCTGGATGAACACACACACATACACAAACACAAACACACACAGGCTGATCACTTTCACTCTGGGCTGTTTACTGCACTGAAAGGTGACAGAGCTTCCGGAAGGGAAGTGCGCGCGGTCATATGACCAGGGGTGCGTCTCAAATCGAGACAAGACTGTAGTGCACTGTTTTTCCCCTAGGGCTGTGTCTCAAATCCCACACTGTGCCCTAATACTTTTAAATATGTTCTATGTTGTAAGGTAGACGATTAGTGAATAGATCATACTGCAGATATAACCTTTACACTGCATCATTTACGTGTCATACTGCTGCAGGAAAATAATCAACGATCACAGGGTGGTGTGATGGAGTTACTGTTACAGCCCCGAAGCTGATTATTTGCCTCTGACATCACATCCAGAGGTGTTTTATTCTTCTTATACCACATCAATCCACCGCTGATTTCTAGTTTTATTTACTAAAGAGCTATACTGAAGATTTTTTTATCCATTTGTAGTTACGTTTACAGTTACTTTTGACGTTCCCTCACCAAGCTCTTTTTTCTTCCGTCTCTCAAAGTTAATAAGATGAGGGGGAAAAAAACGCAGCATGCCATGTTTACAAAGAAGGCATAAAAGAAAGTGTGTGTGTGTGTGTGTGTGTGTGTGTGAAAACCAAAGAAAAAAATGTATAATTTGTTCCACATAAAAAAAAAATTATTAGAATGTATAAAAGTTGCTATGGTAAGATTTCTATAAGGACTTTTAATTCACATTGATGGAAGGAGTCTCCAGTGTCAGTGCTTTATATCAGCTGAATGTTTCAAGACAGAGAGGAATAACAGTCAGGGAAGGATTTGCTGATGTTCTACAACACTGAATGTAAATATAAATGGATAAAAAAAATTACACATGGTACTTTGTACTTTTACACACACACACACACACACACACACACACACACACTATCCCAATTTCTTTCCCGAATACTTTGTCAGAATTATGAAATGATTGATGATATATATATACATCATTGAAGACTATAAGAAATTGTCTTGTAGGACTGTAGTTCAATATCCCTGCTTTAGAGTAGGGAAGTACTGATCGATTTGAGACACACCCTGTACATTTTTACAGGAAGTATGTGGAGTCAGGTGACTATTGTATGAGGACAGCTGCTAGGTTGAGTTCAAAATAATAGTTCAGAGTAATAGCCTGGTAGAAACAATGGCACTGACACTTATGAGCTGCTGTGCCATTACTGACACTGTATAAGAGCTGAAATAAAATCATTTTCCAGATTTGTATTTATTTATTTATTTGATAAATTGCATCTACATCTAACAAGGCTAGTCTTTATCTGTTATGTGTCAGTACTGTGCAAAAATCTTAGGCACATGCAAAGAAATGCTGCTTCAAAAGTAATGCATTTCTACATAACAATGCTATAAAGAGCAGTAAACAGTAATCAGCTAAACAAAGTCAGTGTTAGGTGTGACAGTGCTTTAGTTTAAAAGAAAAAAAACAGTAGTCTCAGGTGCAGTGTGTGCAGTTTTATAAGGAAATGAGCTGGAAGTGTTACTGAGCATCTTGCAGAAGCAGCCACAGTTCTTCTGGAGACTTTGACTGTCGACTCGCTTCTTATTTCTGCAGCGAAACCCAGCAGCCTTCATTATGTTTTGATCTGAAAAGTGTCTCTTATGGAATCTGCTGCTTTCTTTACTGACATACAAACATTTTTCTGTAACATTTCATTTTGTTGTTGGAAAACTAATGTTTGGAAATCATGCAGATTAAATGCAAATAAATGCAGAGGTCATTAAATGAGCATCTATAACAAAATCTACATAAAAAATGGGATGCATAAGTCTTTTACACAGCTGTGTATCAGTTACACACACACACACACACACACACACACACCTCAGTGTCTACTTGCCCTGCATTTAACATGATCATTCTTTTATTGAAGGCATATCACAGAGGAATTTGTCTGATAGATTAATAATAAATATAATATTTTAGTGTTTACACTAAAGTTTTTTTGTTGTTGTTTTATAAAGTATGCAAATATATGCATATTTAATTATATGAAGCCTCATTTGTATAAATACATGCAAATAAATTAATTCATCTGTAGTGTCTTGACTTTTTTTTGCAGGAATCAAAAGAATAACACACAAAGAAAGTTTAAAAAAATTTTTTTTATACATCTTGATAATGTAAACATTAAGAATTGCGCAATCAGGGGAGAAGTGAAGCAGCTGTGTCGCGGGCTCGCGCTCAGGACGCAGGCTCGCGGGCTCGCGCACAGGACGCGCTCGCGACTGGAATTTTAAATTCAAAATCCGAAAAACCGTTAAACGTTAAAAGTCTAAACTGAAAACGGCAACAATATAGTAATTACTATAGAATTAACCAATGTTGGAATTAATAGAAATAAAACAGAAATACTGGAGGATAAATATTTCTGCTGTTCATTTGGTTCAGTAACGGCGTCTGTGGAGCTTATTAACTTGGCTGGTAAGTTCACAAGCATTAAACTAAAACTAAAACTAACTGCTCTATCTATCTATCTATCTATCTATCTCCTCCATTTCTCTCTTTCTCTCACACACACTATAAAGTGCATGGTGCAGTGCAAATTTGATTTAATGCCTGATTAGCCCTGCTAATAGCTAAATAAAGAAGCTAAAAAAAAGTAAATAGTAATGTACTAAAGGAAAAAAAGGTTACCTGTGTTAATTTCCATATTAAACAATGTCGGCTCAACACTTAGGCCTGTCTAACCCTAGTCTTATTTCATCTTATACCACATACACACTGTCCCAAAGAAGTGATAACGATATAATTATTATTTTATTGACAGTTCCTCACTCCAAACCAAACCCATCTTCAGCATTACAAGCGACAAAGATCCCAGACCTGAGGCTTCACACCTTTAAATCCTGGCAGCTAAACTGCTAACACACCTTTACACAGCTCTAATGTGGTTTTTTTAATGAAAGGTAAGATATAAATTCAATTAAAGATTGTCATAATGTTATACCATTGCTATTACTATTATTAAAAGGGATATGTGATGGTATAATGAAATCTCTACATCAATCTAGAGAAGTTGTTCAGCTTGTAATGCTGCTTTGGACCACATGATGGCGCCAGAATCACATCAAAGCATTGAGCATTTTCTCGCTGCAGCTGCTGGGTCTCATAACTAAAAGATTCAAGGTTTAAGCAAAAGAGAAATATTAAAGTTATATGTCCACAACATCATACCGACACACAAAAAATATTATTTTGCTTTTTGTAAAATGTGCATTACACACTGGTTCATTTGAGTAAACTTGGTAATTAACGGTTGTCCGTAGTTCTTACACGGTTCTTACATCTTACAAAATGTGATGATCACAAAATAGTGGATGAATAATAAGGCAAATAAAAATCAAATTGGAATAATTCATTCATGTATCTTCAGTAAGCATGTTATCCTGGTCTGAGTCGTGGAACAATCCAGCGTAGCCATTCTATCTACTGGCATGGGAGGAAACAGAGTGAGAGGAAACAGGAGAACCTGTAGAAAACCCCTATACACAGGGAAAACACGGAGCTGTGAGGCAGTGATGCACTGCGCTGTCTGCCTCAAATTAAAAATATTGTGATTGTGAGTGTGATACTGCTGACGTTTGACGTTTCAGACACGATATGGCCAAATAGTTGGTTTATTTTTGCTCTGACAACAAAAATAGTTCCCAAAGAAGAACACAGCTGGATAGAGCGTTGCGTGTTGCCATAGCAACACACAGACTGAGTGACAGCCCGTAGTAAATGTAGTAATGGTTTCAGTGTAAAGACGTATTGCTGAAATTGGTGTTTTATGCAGTGAACACAGACAAGTGGAGTGATACAGTGAACAGTTTTGCCACTCATCCAATCAAACTAACTAGCAATACTAGCAATACTAGCAATACTAACTAACTAGCAATACTCTGAATACTGTTCTGGCAGACGTGGCAGCCCGACACCTTGGTAAGACACATTACGTTGGTTTACAGGAAATAAGTTGGTCACACATATATACGTAAAATAAATTAGCAACATAAAAGAATATTAAATCGTATCTCACATGAAATTGATCTTCATATGCTACTGTGAAATAGCACAGAATTTTAATTCAGAAATCAGGCTACAATATTTTATTTTTTTCCACCTGTACTCTTTTCACAACAGCAATGGCCTGTTAATGCAGAGAGGTCTATTATGGGCGAGTTGGTGAAAAGAAGAAATGGGGACAGAGTTTGGCTTTGTAGTATTATTATTACAATTTCTTTATTTTCTTTTGCTGTATTGAATATGTGGCACAAGGCAGAGCACGCTGTTCTGCAAAGAGGAAGAATCAGCAGGGTTTGACATGTGACAAGAGGCTAGGTTTTGCCGATGAAACCGCACTAGTGTTGTACTGAAACCTGTTTCTCTGAAGCAGCTTTTATGGGTAACAAGTAACTGTGATCACAGATTTTGTTACGACAGAGATGAATTCAGATATTGGGCTCTTCAGAAAAATAGAATGGATTTGTAATATTTTAAAGCAAACTTAGCTGACGAATGGACTAAAACAAATTTTGGTTATTACTATGTTATTACTTATACAGTTAGCACTAAATTAAAAACCCAGCGCAGTTATTAGTAGTAACGTTAGAATATTTTAAACCCGACTGATATTGAATCCCGTGTCCATGATTTCCACAGACAGCGTTATATAAGGCATTACATAACAACAGGCTGAGAAATGGCCACATGGCTTCGGCAGATAAACTAGGCTTCAAAGACAAAGCTAACACACGCAGCTTTTCCACAGGAAAAAAAAAACTTTATTAATACTTTTTAATGTATGTCAACAGCATTTTTTTTTTTGACAAAATATATACATTAAGCAACCTTCTGTTAGGTCCCAAAATAAAAATCCCAAGTACCTCTCCTATACAAAACTAGTATATTGTTTAAACATTGTACATTCACATTTCCTGCTTCTCCATATAATCCAGAATTTAAAAAAAAAAAAATGTACACATCTGTCATAATTTTACTGCTTTAAACAAGTAAAGGCAACAGCATGAGCAGAGATCTGTCTTAATTTGACCAGAAATGGACACAGAGCATGATGCAGATACAAGCTCCACAGTTTTATCTACATAATATCTCCTGACAATCTGGAACTCCCCTCTCAATCAAAATACAAAAAAAAAACTGTGGCTCGTGTATCAAAAATAATAGAGATGTACAAACAATGTTGTATAAACATATGAATTACACAATGTAGTTATCTCACAAGTACCCCATCTACTTGCACAAACAATAATGAATTACATAATCAAAATCTTTCTATTTTAAAAAAAAAAACAGCTGTGATTACATTACTCCCTTATTTACACAAGCGACCCACGTCAGGGCTGATCAGCCTCACCTGCGTGTGCACAAGCATTTGATGGATTCAGTTTGTGGGGAATCTGGTGACTTAACTTAGCGATGGGGGGAGATGAGGCTGCCGCTGTTGTCTCATTTTGTGAAAGCTCTGGTCAACTAAAGCAGACCGTTATTTGGTAGCATTCTAGGCTAAAAGGAGAGTCTTTATTTAAAGCAGCCAGAGAGTCCTGACAGTGTGAGGCCTTGCTCGGCAGCACAGAGAAATGTCCCCAAAAAAAAAAAAAAAAAAAGCAGCATCTACAGGGGTTTTGCTAGGTACATATTTTTCTGGTTTACATTCAAAACATACGATATGTGCAAAGGGCAGAGTCCTTATCATTTATCTGTTAGGGGCTGTCTGCACATCACATTCTGGATTTAGGTTTGTTTTTTTTGTTTGTTTATGTTTATTGAAACATTCAGCACAAGCGCAGAGAGCAGGTGTCCCCGCGGAGCAATCCTTCCTGAAACCAGACAACTCAGTGTCATTTAACATCTTCACAGTGACTCTAAGTGCTACACCCTAGTCCTCATCTCCCATCCACTCCCTCAACGTGGCCAGTGTACACCCGTCTAAACACGGACGCTTTCTCCCAGCGTGTACGTCTACTGCTGTGGTGGAGGGAGTTGGCCACTGGGTTGGTGTATGTTTGTGAAATTGTTTTGTTTTTTTAAATAACACTGGGGGAAGGGCGGGGCAAGCGGTAGCAGAGCAGGAGCCGGCATGACTCTGATCTTCATCAGCATATCCTCCGCTCTTAACATTCAGAGGATAGATGTCGAGGGTGAAGGGGACGCCACGCGGTTATCAGTCTTTGGTTTCCAGATTTAAGGGGGGGACTTGTTTTAGGGCCTGGTGCAGAGCAGGAGAGTCTGTATGAGCATGAGAGGTGGTGGGGGACGCTACTCTGGGTGACAAGACAAGCGACAAGGGAAGTTTCTCAGGAGACAAGCCTGACGTGGAACCCCCAATGCCAGGGTACAGCATGGGCATGCCCCCTGGGTACCAGCACTTCTCCAGAACTGGGAGGTACGCGGCAGCAGCAGCCGCTGTCACTGGCGGGAGAAGGTAAAAGGGCATGCAGAAAGGAGGCTGGTGGGAAGAGAAGCTTGCGTACCCACTGTGACCCAACAGAGACTCGTCCTCAGAAGAGTCCGACCTTTGCCGTTTGGCCTGCGGCTCATCCCATTCCTCCTTGATGCCATATTTCAATTCAGCGCCCTCTTTGCCGTAGTAGCCTGGCCGCTGACCCTTGGAGTCACGCTTGTCTTTGTCCAGCTCGCCACCGTAGCCACTGTCCGTGTCCGTGTCGCTGCCACTCTGCTCACTGCTATGTGGGTAAGTCCTCTGAATCACAGGGACGCAGTTTTTGGTTTGGCCCTCTGGCATTCTGGCCGGCATCACCACTGGCTTCTCGCGGATCTCGTGGCCTTTTTGGGCAGGGGAAGGCATGTCCTGTTGCGGGCTGATCGGCCGCTGTGGCAGCTCGGAGGCCACCTTGTGCAGATGGTTCAAGATGTGCGTAGGAGTCAGATCCTGCACGTTCTCCTGGCTCGCCATGTACTGCAGAACCTCCTTGGCACACAAATGGAAACCAGAGCGGAACATCTCCTCGCTCTTCTCCAAGTTCCCATTGGTGTGATCACCTGCAGCAACGCACACATACACACACAGGTAGATTACATATGAGTACAATCCCATCTCAGAGTTCATCCCTCTCAGCCAGTTGCATAATACCTGCTGATAGTGCATGACAGACAGGAACAGACGTTGTGAGAATGGATCATGTTACTCAGTAGCTTTTATTTATTTATTTATTTTAAATATAAACGAGTGGCAAGCTCACTGTTGAGGGTTCTTCAGAGTGTTTACATTACTGTCTCTCCACAAAGAGCTGCATTTCAGAAGGAGTGTTTATTTTAATGGATCTCATCGAACTCACCAATCTGCATTCCATTCTGCAGAGATATGATTTGCTGCTGCTGCTGCTCCAGCAGGCTGTTCAGAGCTTTCACGTGCTTCAACGTCAGCTCCAGCACTACGGCCTTTTCCAAATGGCCCAGCGTCTATAAAAGGAGGAATCACTCGATAAGCCTGTTTATCTTTCTTATGTAACACTCTCAAGCTGCCTGGTTTGCTGAGGGCAAACCCAAAGACACAACGGATATGCAAATCCAGCTTTAAAAACAAAAAACAACATGCTTGCAGTTTTCACCCTGTAGAGGCATATATATATATATATATATATATATATATATATATATATATATATATATATATATATATATATTCAGCAGCAATATTCCTTACTCCACTGTTCTGAGTGAGTGAGTGAGTATACAAATAAAGAAAATGTGCTCTGTTGCTTTAAATACTCCTCTAAATTTAGCGGGTGCATCAGGTCCACATTAACATTTCTTGAGAATTACCCTGTACACTGTAGTGATAATCCACAAATCCGATGGTAAATGTTATGTTATATTTAGAGTGGCTAAAATTGGCTTTAATTCATGTTCTTAAAAATTGATTTTTAACCCTCAGACTTTTTAGAAATGACGTTCTGCTTTTCTGTACAAGTTTACCATCAAGCGTGCGGATTACTTTCCTGTGATGTACAGCCGCTTTTGTGACAGATTATAAATAGTGAATTAAATAATGAATCATGAAGCAGATTAATTTATTTAAAAAAAAAAAATAATCGAGATAATCAGATGATTGGGTTTGAGACGCAACACTGCAGGTGGCGCTACAGATAGACATTTTAAGCCCTCCACCCACTCCCTCTCCATTCCCATGAACACTTACGGAGAGTTTCAGGTGCTCTGGTAGCAGGTCCTTCAGCTGGGCGATGCATTCATTTATTCTGTCACGTCTCTTCTTCTCAATCAGACGATGCGGCAGCTTGTACGTGTCCTGCGTGAAATGAAAGAAATGTTCAAGCTCCAAACGCAAAACTACTCTTCAAACTTTCAGCAACTCTCATGCAGCCTTCAGAAGCAGGCATGCACGCTTAGTGTTATTAAAAAAAACTGCTTTAGATGGAATTAGACTTACTAAATTCAAATGAAATAGCCAAATAAAACAGTCAGTAATGAACTATGTTATTGGTTGTACCTTGCTGTCTTCGCCTCGTTTCGCACCTCTTCGGGGTTTGTATACGTACATGGGGAAATCCATGCTATAATAAATGACAGGAGAGAGAAGAAGAGTCAATAAGAGACGAGGAAAAATGTCACGGAGTGTTTAAACCGCTTGAGAAACATGATGAAACTTTATGCAGCCGCACTGAATGAGCTGTTACGCCCCTTCTGCAACATGTACCGCGTTTCCTTTAGGACATTAACGCTACGACGGAATAGCAGAATGGTGTATTTATTTATAGTAAATATCTAGCACAAGGTTTTGCGATGTTAAAAATGGCTCTTACCCCGGAATGGCTGCCATGTCCAACGGGTTCTGTTTGGCCAAACATGGAGGAGGCTGTGCACTGGTAATCCGCTCCATTGTCCAAGTGTAGAAATAACAGGTTATAAATATATCTATAGATTTTTTTTCTCTCCTGAAAATTATACTCTTAAATCAATAAATATGTGTGTGAATTTACACACATTAAAAAAAAAACCAAAGTTCCTGTAATTGCTCTTAAATATATAAATATCCTCAGAAGAAAATTGTCCCACGTTGAAAAAGAAAAAGAAGTTGCTGTTTTAGTTTTCCGCCGATGTTTCCAGATTATTCTATGAGCTGTAACCTGTAAACACACACCGCGCGCGCGCGCACACACACACACACATGCAGGACAGAGATGTTACTGGCGAACTGGCGAGCCAAGGCGCAATAGTTCAGAAGCTCCGGTCGTCGGTTAAATGTGTGTGTGTTTGTGTGTGTGTCTGAGTGTGTTTGAGTGTGTGCGTGCGGTGGGTGGACTAGACTACGTGTTAAATTAAAAAAAAAAAAAAAAAGAAAGAAAAAAAACTGTGACTGCAGACACGTCTCTCCTCCCTGCTCCGTCACATGAGCCTCACGTGTCGGACGGCGCTTTCAGCAGCCCCAGTCTGTTAGAGATAAATTCTCTCTCTCTCTCTCTCTCTCTCTCTCTCTCTCCGTGTCCCGTGTACAACCACGCGCTTTTCGGGAGAGGCGCGGAGACCAACAGGCGATGTGGAAAGCCAACAGAGTCAAAAAAAAATAAAAAAGTCATATCTTATGGAGCCATGGCTTATTTGTTCAAAAAAAAAAAAAAAAACAGGAAAAAAACACATGAATCAGTCCTAATTAATGATGTTTTTTCATCAGATAAAATTAATTTTTAAAATGTTTTGTTACTGAAATATAAATGTGAAAAAGATAAAATTAGCAACCTGTTAGTGGTATTACTAACAAAAAACGATTTCATTTATAGGATTGCATAAGATGACAATAACATCAGCCAGATCATCTATTTATTCATTCATTCATTCATTCATTCAGTTACAAAGACCCACACAGGACAGATTTATTTTGCAAACAAACTATATGAAAAATAATCATATTATTTAAATGTGTGCAATAATATTTCTACTTTTTTTTAGGCAGACTTTTTTTTTTTTTTTTTAAATTTTCGGCACTTTCCACCCATAGAACCATTTTTTATATAAAAAAAAAAAAAATCACCAATTCCAGTTTGCATTGTTTATAAGTACAATGTTAGAAAATCACAGATCTCACTTTGAGACTCGTGGCTTTAACATAACTACAGACGAGAAGAATTTATTTGGCAATTAGGATTTCATTTACAGGAAGGCATATATGAAATGAACGTATTTCAAATATCTCTCTCTCTCTCTCTCTTTCTCTCTATATAGTTGGCAAAGTTCCATCTACCCCAGGCTATACTATACTGGCACTATGGAAAGCATCTTTACGGCTGCCATCACTATCTGGTTTGGTGCAGCCTCCTCCAGAGAAAAGAGGAAGCTGCAACGGACTATCAAGACCGCTGAGAAGATCATCAGCTGTAGTCGGTCATCACTTGAAGACCTTTACATCGCCAGAACAATGAGGTGAGCAGGAAAAAAACACCTCCCTCCCTGCTAATTACCTATTCCAAAAACTACCATCAATAAAGAGTTTCCGCTCCCTAATAACAAAAAGTGCAAGCCATTGAAACAGCTTCTTTCCACTGGCAATTTCTGTTATCAAGCAGGCTGGCTCGGCAGCATTCAGCCATCACTACAGTGCTGCCCTGCCAGTAACAAGCAATCTGCACTGAATGTTTTACAAACGATATATCATGGCTATTATTTACTATATATCACAATTGTTCCACTCGGTTTAATGCACCCTGAACTGCATCCAGCTGCTATTTCTACCTCCGCTGTAATGTAAATTACTGAACTGATCCTACCATTTCTGCTGAAGGTCCAATATTTGTATATTAGGATGGTAATTGTGTTGTGTTGTCTTTGATGCGTGTGTTAAATGTATCTTTTAAATTTCTAATACATGTAAATGTGTATGGTGAATAAAAATATTCTGATTCTTTGATATATATACATATATATATATATATGTGTGTGTGTGTGTATAGGGTGGTGGTGTTGGTCAGGGTCCATCACAGTTTGGTAATTTCCTTGGTAATTTAAGGACACCTCATTTCAATTAATCAGTTAATTATCAGGTTGAGTAGACATGTTCGAGTGGGGAAATCACCAGACTGGGTGGGTTTAGTCAGTAATTAGATGCAGGTCATGTAATAAACATGTATTTTTTATATACTGTGCCAAGTTTTAGACGTCAACAAAAATGCAATAATAGAAACATGACATTTATGTAATTTTGAAACTAATTTGCGTGCCTCAGAAGCCACACACACACACACACACACACACACACGCGCACACTCTCACACTCACACGCGCACACACACACACACTCACACACACACACACACACATGCACACACAAAAGGACTATAGAGCCTGGGGACAGATTCATATTCCTTGACTGCTGTTTTAGAAACCTAAAATAAAAGTAAATATTTTTGATGCAAGCTTAATCTGAAGTTGATTAAAACCCTATAGGTGTGTGTTTTCTATCTGGGCATGAACGCACACAAGTTTATTTCTCTCTGTAGCACTTTATCACAGCACATGCACCTGTCTCAGGTTTTCTTTTCCACCTGCAGGCTTACGACTAGTTGCGCTTTTCTTGTGATAAGAGGAGTTTTACTCATTCCTGCAAGAGAATTGAATTCGCTTGAAGGGTTTTTTTTTTTTTTTTTGAATTTATTTGCGTGAAGCATGCAGCATGTGTGGAAAGTTCTCTTACTGCTTTCATGTCAGACGTGCATCACCGAGATGATGCAGCAGCTTCAGCCTTCCTTTTATACACAGACAGGAAGATGTCTGATGTCGCGATGTTCACTTTTATTAATGGGACAAACAAATTCCCCAAAGTTTGGAACATCTTACATGATTTTTTTAGACATCAAGCGCTGCGGTACTAATGCGCAAAGTTCAAGTCAATTCTGTGTCATAAAAGCTTTGATGACAAAGTGTGAAATAAAAGCTTTACTTAATGACAAAGCTGCAGTTCCTCATGACATTTATACTGTAGTGATAATGAACTGCATCTGTGAGTCTATAATCATTGGCAACAAACATATATGATATTCTTACAAAAAAAATAAGAGTTTATTTTGAAAAACATTGTAAATACAGATTTTATTGAATTGCCAATAAAAAAAGATATTGATCTTACTATATCACATGATTGCATTTTTATTACTTGTTTATTACTCTTTTTTTTTTTTTTTGAGAATCTACACAATATTCACTTTGTTGCTCGCTTTTCCTGCATTTACGGAATGCCCTAAATCCACTGAGTTAATAAGCCTTGAATGGTCCCGGCAATTACAGTGAATTGCCTTTAGCCAGGCACAAATTCATAGTAATTATGTTTTATTTTTGCCCAGAGGATCTTCACAGAGTTTAAATCAGTGTTTAATGATGGCTTAATAACCTCTTAAGAGAACTTGGTTCTTGTTAAGTTTCTCTTCTTCCTCCAGTCTTGCAGTTGATAAATATAATCACGTTAGTACGGTCAGATTCCAAAAAAAAAAAAAAAAAAGTTTAAAATAAAAATCCCCGTCCATAACCTTTTGCTTGAGAAAAGTTAGCCCTCTGCTGCTCAAGGTGTGAACCAAGGAATTTTGGTGGTCATGTCATGGTCTGACATTTGTGTTAGTTGAATCATATTGACACAAAGAGATTGCAAAGTGTTTCTTTGTTGTCTTCAGCATAAAGTCAGTTTCTGTGAAACAACAAAGAACAGTAGCATATAAGTTACCTTTTAAATACAAGGAGAAAAGGGCTTAGCGCTGAGTGGTTTCTCAGCAGTGGTTACTGTTAAAATCAAATCTTTTAAAATCTTTTAAAATGATTTGTGTGACACTATTACTTATTATAATTCTCAATAATTTGGTAGATTTTGATGATCAAGACAACAGCAACAATAACAAAAGGTGAATAAATGTTGCTTCTTGAAATAACAGTCCCTTATTAACATTACCCTTTCTGTGTTTTTTTTTTCCTAATCAGAGCTAAATGTCACAGCATCAGCACCTGGACACAAGTCGATTCTCACTCTCCACCACAGAAGGGGAATTCAGACACAGGGCCGAATGGTGACGACGCACAGGCGAACACGCTCCAGTCGTCCCTGCGTGAACACTGAGGCGAGTCCATTTATAACGTTCCTCACATTAACACACAGACTCATTGTCTGACTGCTCAGCTGTTAATAGCTTCACTCAGGTGAATTCACGCAGGTCAGAACTTCAAATGTGCCTCTGACGAAGTGTCCCTCTAAAAGACGTGAAAACATTATGATCTCTCTCATTCCAATTAAAATAATGCATTCGGATTACACTGTTCTCACATTATTATTATTATCATTATCATTATTATCATTATTATCATTATTATTTATTACGAAGCACATTATCGTTTCACATTAATGTTTCACCCACAGGTCATGAACTTTGAACTTGTAACTAAACCTTCTGCTAGACTCTTCAGCAGTCTTCTGTTTCTTTCAGATTCACGTCCTCATCAAGTCCCACTTTAGTTAATCTCCTAAAATCTTCTAACATGCAGATCTGTAGAGCCTGTGTGGGGCTCTCCCACACAAAAAAAAATCTTTTATATGTTCTATGATTTGAGAGGTCACTTGAAGTGCATTTCCCCTCGAATGACAACCACTTTCTTTAATGCTGGAATAATCCATTTAAACATGCAGTGACTAAACACATAAACGTAACTTTATTAACCATTCCACTCTTTCAGGGTGTGCTGTTCAAATTACTGAGTTACTGTTTTATTTAAAGTATGTGTAAGGAAAATTAAGTTATTTAAAAAAATACTAAAAAAGCTTATTATAGGATTACTTTACTTAGAATATGTACTAACCAGCACTAGATGAGCAGCTTGTTTAAACATTCAGCATGTTTCAAGTGGTTTGTGTAATACCAGCCAGTGATCCGTTTTTGTCATAGTTCTTCTCTAATTTTAAGTGAATTTAGTTTAGATGTGGCATTTCAGCAAAAACAGCATTGTGCCAATATGACACACTTTATACTCAGAGCACGTGGCAAAGGAGCAGCAAATAAAAAAAAAAACTTATTTCAAGGTGAATCACAGGATTTATTAAATATTGCTAAATTAATTTACAATCTTGACATGTTAAATTAGAATTATATTTCATATAACTTTCATTAACAGTGCTATTAAATTCTATTTTGCCTCTAGGAAAAAAAGAATCTCTACATAAGACTTGACAAACATATACACATCTTGTACAGAAAACTGGAAATAAAGAGAGAGCAACAGAGAGATATGGCATGTTTGTAAGACATGGTAGTGCAAGTATTGTTCTGAGCACTTACTCTCTCCTGTAGAGATTATTACATTGTGCCACGTTTACAAAATGTCTTGCTCGGTAGATGAGGAAGGCGTTTCTCTCGTTCTTTCACCGGGCCTCTTAGAGTCTCTCAGTGCAGAATTCGCAACAGGCACTGATGCTCAGAGGCTCTCGTGATTCGAAATGATATGAGTCATAATATTTAAAAATGCTCTAGATGCTAAAGCCACTTAGGATTAAAACACAGAAACAAAGCTTAACGGTCTAAACAGATTAAATGCTAATCTTATTTTTTACCACCTCAAAAATCTAATGACCTTTTAATTATTTTCTGAACAGGCAAAAAAAAAAAAAAAAGACAAAGCAAAAAAAAAAACCATTAAGAACATAATGCATCTTTCTATAGAAAAGTGTGTGCCATGGTGTAGTCAGTCCCTTTTATACTTCATTTATTAAATTTTTGATATAAATAAATTAATAAATAAGAAAAGAAAAAGGCCCATATATGCAACTTGATGGCTATTAGAATTCTTGCTAAATTGACTCTATGAGCTTGACACTATGTGTCTACAGCGTTCCAGTACAATGATGAAGCTAAGAAAGAAAAGGGTGAGGGGGATGAAAAGCATTTAACATGAGAGATGATTATCATCTCTTTAAGACACATTGTACAGCTCAACAAGTTTGCATATTAAAGTAGTAATATTGCACAAAATACAAAAATAAGACATAAAATACTGCTTGCTATACTGGTTAGGAAATACAAAAAGACGCCTCTTTTAACACTTCTCCAAGCAGCATCTATAACTAGTCATACTGTCCAGTGTAGCCCCAAGTTCAAGTGTCCCCCGCCATAATTACTGCCATCAGTGAACATCTGGCACACACCCTGACCGAGGGACTGAGGGTTACAAACTTCTTTGTTTGTTTAATTAAATTTTTTTTTCCCTACTTAGATTAGTTGAGTGTGCGTAAGTCTGGAAGGAGATTTGCAGGTTTACTTCTAAGGGCAGATGTGTAGCGTGGCAGTTCAAGGCCTTTGCTGAAGCTCATCAAACACACAAACACACACACGCACACACACGCGTACACACACGCACTCAGGCAGGCTGTTGAGGGTTCACGTTCATGTGTTGGGGATGTCCGAGCAGTCCGATTCTCTGCTTCTGCTTACGCTGTTCAGTCATCTGTCAGGACACACACAAACACACAGAGGGATTTAATCTTTAGCTGCCCCCACAACCCAACATACACAAACACACACACACACACACACACATTCCCCCCTTGTATACACCAAGCACTTCCTGCATAAATGCATCTGTTAAATCTGTTCCTGTTCCCTCGGTATAAGTCTGTGTGTTTGCATGTGCATGTGTGAACCACTGTGTGAGTGACTTTGCCACAGTCATGATCACGCACTCCACAATCTCATGCAATAGGCTCACACTCATAAACACATGAACATGAACACGCACACACACACAAATCAATCTAACAGAGAAATCCCCTAATCTGACTCAACATTATTAAAAACAGGCTATATGCTAACACAGTCATGCTCATACAAAGTTAGAGCCTACAGGATCCATCATCCTATTGCCCAATTAAGTTACGACCGTATGAATGTACATACAAATAGGCACACTTCAACAGGATACAATTATCACCCTTAACAGATCGGAAGGACTTTAGTTTACTGTGGTTACTCAACTAGAACAAAATGTGAAGTTTGAAAAATAAAACCATTTTAAGTTTGAAAAAAATAGAAGACATTTGATAGTTATGTGACACATACAGCTAGGTGGTGACACTAGAAAGAACAGTTTAAAGGTCTAATCAGGAATTTAGTCTTCTCTGAATAACAGTGGCACTAATAATACACACTGGCACACACAGCGTGTGGCGTCTTCACCACGTGGTCCTTTCTGGGATCCATCATCAGAGGGATTCCTGATCAGGACAGTGCTGTGGTCCTGTTTTAAAACACATTTTTAATGACCGCTTGTCATTAATGTCATTATACAACTTGGTGCACGATGCTACCCAGTTAGTTATCATTTTATCACTTTAGAAACAATGTCAATGTCTCTCCAAAAAACTTCTTTACAATCTCTCCTGGTGAGAACTGTCTCCATGGTCACCTAGACACCCAACCACACCCCTGAAGAACAGTTCCAGCTGAGAGGATTTGAGGAGGATCAATGGTACAAGTTAGCTTTTACTCATAAATAAGTAAATATTTAAACACAAATGAGTGTTTGCTTTTGATTTATTGTTTTATTTTGTGTTTTTCATTCATATTGATTCATAAAGTCACCAGAGTGCAGGAATCAATTTAACTGACCTCTAAAGCATTAATGTTTTCTCAGGTTTGGACAGTTCTCTATTGGACAATACAGTTAATGAATGAATGAATTAATTAATTAATTAAATTATTATTATTATTTCATACTCACAGTAATTACTGTTTATATGCTTTAAATTTCATTTTTCCAGATATAGCTACCTTTCCACTTTTTATAAGCCATTTAATTTTATAAATAATATTCATTTTACCAGCATAATGAATGATCTTGGGCCTCTGAGTATGCCTAGTGATTGTTCCTGTCTAAAAATGAATTTCAAATATGTTTTAAAAAAACAAATTAATTAAAAAATAATAATTTCCAGAGACAGACATGTAAACTACTGTAAAAGTGAAAGGCTATTTTTTTTTTGTTGGCTTGTTACTTGACCTTTTTTTTATTTCCCTCTGTCTGGGTGTCAAAAGAAGTTCTAGTTCCTCCTATGCACTTCTCATTTGAAGGTCTCCTAATTACCAGTTACACGCAGATGCTCTTATATAAATTTATGTTAAAATCTACTGTATTTACAAGAAACTATTCGACTTACGGTGCACTGTAGTCGATCAAAAACCTCACTCTTGACACCGCACCATCTATAGTTTTTTAACAGCATTTAATCATCTCTGCCTGCAGTGTTATTTATGTGTGGAAACAAACAGCACTGGTTCGGAGAACTTTGTCTGGAACACACACGAGTTGATTCAGAGTGAAACAACACTTGGCCTCGTGACGCAGGTGAAAGATCATCTTAGTACCACATAGGTTTGCTGCACTGATCACAGATGTGAGAGGGGGAGGGAGGGAGAGAGAGAGAGAGACACAGAGAGAGAGAGAGAGAGAGAGAGAGAGAGAGAGAGACGACTCATTGCCCTTTGTTCTGACTGGGTGTCTAACCTTCAAGGGATTTTTTTTTTTCCAAACCAATCCTAAACATACAACAATCCTGGAGATGGAAAATGTTTGACAGGTTCATTACAGGTGACACTTTCTATTTGGACTGAATAGGTATTTGTCTAGTTTCATCATGAACAGAAACCAGCTCTAAATTAGCACTTTTGTTCTGAGGTTTCACACATGAGGCCCCGCTGTCAATATCAAAAGATTTAAATTTAAGAGCGTTCATAGAGGATTCACATCTTCCTGTTCATTCCAGGTTCATTTCCTTTTTAGTGCTATAAAAAGTGTGCCAGAAACAGGACCAGTGATGAAGATGATGATGATGATGATGTGAGTATATTCTCAAGCAAGGTCTGTGTGGTCATGTTTTTTGCCCTGTCCATCTCTATCTTGTACCTGCTCTTTCAGTTCAGTCAGCTGGCTGGACAGGTTGGAGACCAGTTTCATGGTGGACTCTAGTTTCTCCTGCAAGTTCCTGATCTCATTCTGCTCACCCTCCGCATCACTGCTCACCAACGACATCGCCCGCATCCGAGGAAACCAGTCCAGGTTGTGCTCCTGTTAGAACAGTCATAATGGTTAAATCTCAACTTGTCCTTTACAAGAGCTCCAGAGTTTGTGTAAATTTACCTCAAACCTCAAATTGTGTAATTGTACTGAATTGTACAATGCTGTCAAGTTAAAAACACTTATTTATTTCAATTACAATCAACATAAATGTAACAAACATTTTCTGAAACACAGTTATTTCATATTAATGACTTGTAAACAAAGTGATCCGAAACAAATCCATAAATTAAAACAAATAAGACAATTAGGACATGCTGTAGTGTCCTATAACAAGGAAAAGAGTTAGTGTGTGTCTGTGTTAGCCAACGCACTGCAAAGGCTGAGCTGCGAATGCTGTGCCTAGGAGGCAATCTTTTTTTTTTTTTTTTTACGTTTAGTTTTCATTTTGTCGTTTTCGGCTCTCTGTTAGCTTTGCCTTTTATAGATGGCATCACTAAATGTAAATGAGCCATGCTGTGAATGTTCTTGGTAATTTCCAACATATGCACGTGAGTATGAAGAAAACCAGTGTTACTGAAACATAAATCTGCCAGGATTTTTTTTTTTTTTGGTTGGTTTATCCTACCAAAACATTTACACACAACTTTACTAAATGATTGCTAAACAATGCCTAATAATATGAATAAGAGGCAGGTCACACGGCCCATTTGACTCTCTATCTTCTATGCATATCATAACAATAGATCACTGCTCTGATAAATGGTAAATTATCTGTTTTTCATTGAAGCAGTACTTTCTAGAGACTCCCATTTTATTGTAGTGATGAATAGCCAATTATTCTGACAATTAATAGAATTCAAAAGAAAAACAGCCCAAAAAAATCCAGCTCTTGCTAATTATCTTTATCTTTCTGACTGCAAATGCCTCTGACATCAGACAAATTGTCAATGTGAAATTGAATTACAGCATAGGAGATGACCCATCAAGAGTCACATGAGCTTTTGAAAAAGTTTTCCCTAACACAGCCTGCAGTGTCTTGTTCACATCCCTACCAAAGGGCGTAAAGAGTTCCACTCCATCTCACAGAGGAATTTCACAGATTACCCACCCTAATTTTATCAACTTTAACATCCAGGAAATGCAGTGTTATGTTGCCTCTTCATGCCTAAACGCAACCGAGCATGCATTCGCTTGTGTGAGAGACGGCCCAGTTCACTTGTGGGAAATCACCAACTCTTAAGACAAGTGGCCAAAACACCAGACAATGCCGCTTATTTATAGGATTCACGCATGATTTGGCAAGCACACTTCCTGTTGATCTCTTATCAGGGTTTTGGCTCTGCATAGCGAGTGTCTCTCTCTCTCTCGAGCTCTCTCTCCCCACCAATGACCTTCTGACTCCAATTGAGGAATTTTATCCATGTAATTGAATTAAGGCTAGCTTGAAATATCTAACAAATATTCAGTAATAAGTAGCAATTCACCAATAATTCAGCAATAATTCCACATAATTCCTACAAAACATTCAACCACTCGCTCTTGAAATATCGTGCCCGAGACAACGAGAATCTCAGACAGACGGACACCCCAAAAACATAATGCCTAATAAATGCATGATAAAAAGTACTTCTCTAGAGCATACATAGATCAATACACGCACATTTATTATCCTCTGAATGACTTACATCCATTTTAAGAAATATTTTTCTTAAAGTATAAGAGCACCCAAACTGAATGAAAATAGACACAGTGTCACTGGTATTGAGCCTAAGGGTGTGGAGTATCACTGCAGAGGAATATGTTAGGAAGAGAAGGCCAAACAAAAGAGAGCTTGAAAGACAAATGCTAAGCACACCAGAGAGAGAGAGAGAGAGAGAGAGAGACAGAGACAAGAGATAGAAAGAGAGCGAGAGAGAAAGAGAGAGAGACAAGAGATAGAAAGAGAGAGAGGGAGAGAGAGAGAGATGGAATGAAGTACAGAGAGACTTGTGGAAGGTCACTCCACTGCATTCTTTTGCCCTCTCCAAAATTTACACACACACACACACACACACACACACACACACAGCAGTATCAGTGGTGGAGTCTGAAGTATAACTTTACACACTTATTTCATTATCTGTTTCTGAGGCAACGCAGGCAAACACACTGAAGCTATTTGATGAATATTCCTTAGTTAGTTAGTTCTGTTTGCAACTACAATTGACAGGTATTTTAATTTAAAATATTCTATTATGAAACTAAAATGTGTCATTAAAATTTACCTAAAAAATAAATAAAATCACATGAGAGGCATGTGGGATGTGACATTAAATAAAGAAGGGAAATCATTGTGCTACTTATTGTTTTAGGAATAACAGAAGCTCATCACAAATTCAAGCCCTGAAAATTAAAAATTTTCCTTGTATCATTTCAGATTTTTACAGTTTTTAATTTTAAGGTTCAAAATTTCTTTCAATCAGCGCACAGTTCTGGGTGCTAGGATGAAAAGATTTAAATGGGGCCACATCTCATCACGGAAGTAGACTGCACTGGCTATGTAACATGTTAAGTCTATAAAAATAACAGTTTTCATACAAATAGTAAAAGAAATTGAACTGATTTAAACAATTTTACATTTTAAAAATTATTTTTAATAATGCTACTTAAGGCAGCTCATTCCCCTGCGCTAACAGCTCAGGCTCTTCACATGTTACTTAGGATATTCTGCAGTATGGTTACTTTCTATATCCAAAATATTTTTTTTCCAACTGCGCAATGTAGTAGAGGATGCGTTTATCACCATCTCTTTCTCCCCCTTCCAATAAGCAGCTAGGAAGGTAATTAAACCTAAAACAAATTCAGATATACTTGTTAGCTGGCATTTGTGATGCTGGAATTAAGGAGTTTAAAGTTATTCAGCACAGACAAAGACAATTTTTTATATTGTCTGGTGATCGTGAGTTCAGGATTCGACTGGCCGGGAGTCCAAGAGAGTAAAACTGCGCCTTCTCTCACGCCCCTGTCGAACACAGCAACACTAGCCAATCATGAGCTTCTGTGAGCCCGTGTATGTGGAAGAGGGTAGATAGCACTTTCCTCTGCGTGCATTACGCTGCCCTGTGACGCAGCAGTTAAAAAAAGATTCTGGCTTCATGTATATCAGAGGAAGGACGTGTTAGCCTTCACTCTCCATGGTTGCTAGCTGTCATATGATTGGTTAGTGGGTGGGAATTGGCCGAGATTAAATTAGGGAGTAACTGGGGGAAAAAAGAAAAAAAGAACACAGGGGAAAAAAGAAAAATTAAAACTACTCTCTGTCTTACTAGAATAGACTTTACCTGTTCTAATAGACACATAATAACATCATAAAAAAAAACCCTAGAAAAAATTTAGCCCAGACTACTGCACATCCCTAACTGCAGAAAAAGGGCATCTACTACCATTATTATTATTATTATTATTATTATTATTATTATTATTATTAATAATAATAATAATAATAATAACAAGAGAAGAAGAAGAAGAATAGCCAAAGGTGCATAATATATTATTACTATTAATAATAATAATAATATCATAAGAAAAAATTTTAAGATGAATAAAATGAAGAAGAATATCTAAAAGTGCATTAACAATCTTTAAACACTGTGTGGCTGCCAGATGAAGTCCCCTTCTCTCAACGTCAACACACACAGGGAAATCACGCTGCCAGTGATGCATAGACGTTCACACTAATTCTGAGAGTAGAAGAGGAGTGTGTGTGTGTGTATGTGTGCGCGCACAGGAAATGAACACAAACACACTCACTCTCACGTAGGGGTTTGTGTTTAATGTGTCTGGCTCTGTCCAGCTGTCATCTCGACCACAGCAACCCACATAATCCCCTTATTAGCTCTTTAACCCCACATCTTCAAACAAACCATTTACGCATCATTACTATCTATCATTTTCACATTTAGATATTCAAATATCCTACTTATTAATGAACAAGACACATTTGGATATAATAACTAACGTGAATTCTCAAGAATTAATCAATTAAGAATTATTCTCAAGAATTAATTCAAAAGATTTGCTGTTTCTTTTATAGAAAAGACATTTTTGTTTTTTCGTACAATAACAATGTCGTACAATAACAATGTTTAAATAGGTCAGATATCTCCAAATGAAACTGTCGGTCATCATGACTATAAGATTTATCTAACACTCTTGAAAGACTAGTCAATTAGCATTACAATTATATAATATTTAAAAAAATACGGTGTTAAACACACTGTATTAGAGATTTGGATAGAAGTTAAATACTCTACAATTAGAAAATCTAAGTCTAAGTGAACTGAGAAATGTTTTTGACTTTTAATATTAAAGTTTTTGGAAAAGCTTATTTGGAAAAGCATATAACTCGAAAGGGTCTAACATATTTCTGTTATAGTTGATACTAACACTGTGTAATATAAACTGTGAGACAAATCTCTGCTTACGCTAACAACCTTACAGTAACTGCTTCAAAAAACAAGTGCAACATTTAATTTTTTAAACTGTGTCAGGAACCTTTGACTGGCAGTGTATGTACTTATATTTAAATCACTGTCATACAGACAACAGTTTTACTGACCTGCCTTTAGCAACTGCATTAAATTAAGACATTTATACTTATACTTCCTGTAGCTACACGTACCATTTCATCAGACTTACGATGATAAAACAGGATTTTTTACACAGGAGTCCTTTTGACTGTCACTTACTCACTGAACAGAAAAAAAAAGATAAAAAGTCCTTGTGTATTTTCCTAGAGCTACGTATCTGATACCTATCTGTTCTAGTTCATTATTTCAAGTAAGGCTCGGCAATATGACAACATAATATCAATATAATGATAAAATTTACCACAATACACTTTTCTGGGGTATCATGAAACTTTTTATTAATGTTTTATTTTCCTGACTGGAAGCAGCTGATTTCAAATTGTAAAATGTTAATGGAATTTTTTTTTCTCTTTTCAGTGTTAAATATTTTTCATTAAAAAAAAATATTTTTGTAGACATAAATATAAAGTATTGAAGTGGCTTGTTTTTTTGTTTTTTTTTTCACAACACAACAATACTGTATTGCTGAAAATGACCAAACCTATATATCGTGATACATGTAGTGTCATGTCTTTGACGATCATGATATGATATTTTTGTCCTACTGCTAGCCCCTAAGTTCAAGTCATCATCTGTGCAGTGTGTTTGGTAATAATATTGTTAAATAATTCTAATTCTAGTACTATTTGGCTGTTAAATGTCTTACCAGGTTCTGCAGCTCCACTTATTTGTGAGAAAGGTTCAGACATCTGTAAATTAAGCTGCAAATCATTTTAGTGTAAGAAATAACTGCTTACGATTCACAAATTTTTTTATTAACTAGTACATGTTTTATTAACTAGTACAATTGCCCAGGTCCTCCCAGAGACACAGCGTTCTAAGCCAGGGATTTGTACATGTATTCCTCACATATTTCATTATCTTTATTTCTTAATAATTTCTGTTATTAAGATTTCTGTCGGATTCTACTGTGTAAGGAATAACATACAAAGGAGCGTACTGTTTTTCAGACATATTCATAAAATTTTCTTAATATTTACTTAAAATTCTAGCATCCAAACATAATCCACAGCAGAGTGGTGTGATACGGCCCGACGTGAAACTTTACAAAGCACCATGAGTGCTACAAAGCGCTGATGCTGGAGACTCCTTTCATAAATTTTACATAAACTTCTCCTTACAGAAAGCTTCACCATAATTTTATGTTTACAGCAAGTTTTTTCAAATGCATTTTTTATTAGGTATAGATAGAGAGAGTTACCCTGTGAATTAGCTGTTACTATAGAAATAAATTATTAGAACGAGCGCATTAATATAACCCAATCGTTCTTGTTATAAAACTAAGGAACTACTGTCTGAGCTTTCATAGGAAATTAATACTGTCTGTGCTTTCATCGGAAATTAATACACACCTTCAGACCAATCAGATTCAAGAATTCAGCTGGGCTGGGGTTTAAATTAAATTAAATTAGATTTGATTAGATTACTGGTTGGTTTTACTCTAAACTGGATTAACTATTGATACTCACAGTTGTCATATTTTTGGCAGGTTTATCTCTCGAACTGAAAACTTGTTTATCTTTGTATATCTGAATCATTAACAGCAATTCTAATCTATTATTAACGGTTTCATTTTCTATGCAGAATGTTCCTTCATGACTGCTGCTGTTCCTACGTGTAAAAACCCTGTCGGAGACACTGTAGATAAACTGAGGGAGAAGGTACAGTAATACACTTCATGACTCACACTTGCAATCCTCACTTCCTCTACTTTCAGTTCTTCAGAAAACAGAACTCTGGCTATTTCTATGAAGAAAAAAAAAAGTCCCGCCAAACGTGAATATAGAGATTACTCAAGTCCACATCCGTTTTCAGTGGGCTACTAACTTGGAAATGTGGAGGCGGATGAAATTGTCAAGTTAAAGTTAGTTTTTTTTTTTGTGAACAAATGCTCCTCAAAGAGCTATGTAATTCCATTTATAATGAGAATGTGAGAGAATTTATAATGTGTGAGAACTGATCTAGCTAATTCCACCTAAGGGACTTTGTTTACAATCAGCAGCCTTGTCAGTAATTCAATGGAAATGTGTGTGTGCGCGCGTGTGTGTGCATACGTGCTTGTACGACAGAGAGAGAGAGAGAAGGAGACAGAGAACTTCGCCACAACAAATTAGACTGCATCTGCTGCTTCAATGGAAATGAAGGAAGTGTGAATTTCATTACTAATACCACACGTACACACACTCAGACACACTAACACGCACGCGCGCACACACACACACACACACACACACACACTCACACACACAGGACGTGCTGCGGTCTGAACAGCAACAACGACGTCAGACCCAAAATCAGCCCCTTTGAACCTGCCTACACACATCCATACAGCAATATTTGTGTGTCATGACAGTCATATATGATATTTCGGGGAGGAAACTGGATCACAGATTGCCAAGTTCACATTTACTGTACAAGAATGGTTCAATTATTCATCACCTGTCCTGTGATGGCTAAAACAACACCACATAATCATCCGAACATTTGTTATACGGCGTTTGCTCTAGCAAAGGCTGCAGACGTCAGTCGAGCTCCTCATAACAACGACACAATTTACCAGAAGCTCTCTTTCAGTGACGTCACAAGCAATTTCAGTGGTCATGTGGCCAAACGATAAGTAAGCCCACTATTTTATCACTTCATTTATCTCATGTCACACTCAGAAGCGAAAGCTGAAAACCAGTTTGATGCTCACCACAGGAACATGTGTGTGTGTGTGTGTGTGTGTGAGTGTTTCAGAGCATGCAGATGCAGTCTGGCTTTTACTCTGGCTTTAATCAACAACAAGGAGGACATGTAAGTCATACGCTACATGGTTTCCCAGCTGGTGAATTTACCTGATTTATTCTATACACCCACAGTGTACCGCTGAACAAGTTTCAACCATCCCATCCTGTTCCTTGAGAAGCATCTGGTGTATTACACCAAATTTGTCCAAGTCTTTATGGATTACAGCAGTGCTGTTTAAATGCCTGCTGCACATGAAATATTTACAAATGGAGAATAATTACAAGGAACTGACCTATTAATTAATCTGTTCTAGCCTTTTGGTCTTTGGGTGTGTGCGTACGTGCAGAGAGTGGGTGGGTGGGCGTGTGTGTGTGTGTGTGTGTGTGTGTGTGAGATGTGAAGGCTGGCTAATCTTCAGGTCAGGTGCTTCCTCATAAGACCGCTCAGGAACTGGGCCAGTGCCCGGCGGATCAGAAACTGTGTCACCAACCAAACAGTGCGATGACTGCGTCAAGAGAGAAACCACTGGTAAAGTAGGGGCTTTCCTGCACACTTTTCCTTCTATAAAACTCCACGCTGCACCCTATAACTTTAGTGCTGCATTGCTGATGCGTCAAAGTGAGACAAATTGGGCTTACTGAAAAAAACGGATATAAAAAAAAAGGACAGCGTATCTGATAAAATTGAGCACGGAAGCCCTTTTAAGGCACTTCTGACCCTTTTTGGGGGGTTAATGCTTTCCAGGAGCTGTTGTGTCACAGTGGGATTCACGTTTCACTGAGGTTGTGATGGGGGAAGCATTTTTGAGGGAAGTTGAGGTAATCCTGGTCAAAGGAGGTCACTATTTCTTGGAGCAGAGCACACACATACACAGAAGACAGGGACATTCCCACAAGGCTTAGCTGCAATCACAGGGCCAACTCCTGCTCCTCTGGCCATACTACTGAAGTAAAATTTTTGTGTGTGTGTGTGTGTGTGTGTGTGTGTGCGCGTTCAATCGTTAGATGGCTTCTCTCATGCATTAACACATTCCGAGCTGCTGCCAAGACTGCTCTGAGTCTTAATGCAGACAGACAGATTGGGTAATAGAGCTCAGATTTAGGGCAAAAAAAACACGAGTTCTTTTAGCTCGTTACGTAACTGGGTGGGTTGACACAGGGTCAGAAGATGGATTTGCTGCGTGGAATGTAGTGGAAAATACTCAGCTAAACCACTCTCTCTAAGGAGCAGCTGCCCCTGACTTATGTGGGTGCTTTCACTCTAGTGATTGAGAGCTTTAGTGTTTATGAGGCCTTTACACATGTGCTGGACCATCTATACCCCCTCAAAAACCCTTATCGATGGTTTGTGAGTTAATTGGAATGTTTTTGGGTAGCCATGAACTTCCATCAGATGTAAAAGGTTTGTTCGGATTAAATAGATTTTGTTAAAACTTCCATTACTAAATTTCAGAGGAATTATTTAACTCTTCTTAAATATACTAATCGATGCTCTAAGTATTATAAGAAAACACACAGGAAAGAAACCTGATCAGATCTACAGTAAAACAGAAAAAGAAAAAGCTACGCCTTTGCAAAGCGGCAGAGTTTCTGGAAGTCTCTAAATGAATGTGTCTGAGTGGGCTTTGATTCTGGTTTTACTGTCAAAGGCTTTGTTGTCATTTCAAATGCGTCACGTTACGTACTTGTATTCCAGCGAACCTTAGAACTGATCTAAAGCTGCTGCATATGATGCAAAGCTTATGCAGAGCTGCATGTGAGTGCATGTAAGTTTGTAAAAGTTTCCGGATCATGATTCAGTGGTTCATTTACATTTCACTAAAAGCATGCAAAGTCTCTCATTACACCATCATTCTTGAAAAAACAACACACAACACGTCACCGTTCACATGCGAACGTATTGACGTAATATGTCACGATAACCTGTGGTGTCTTATGACATTTTTACGGCAGCAAATGTGTGGCGATCTATAGCACTGACAGAATGAACGCTAGGTCTTGAGGATAATGAAATTTTGCCGTGCAGGATTTTATCACTCGTAAATCGCTCTTACCCTGATCATCTCAGCAACGTAGCTCTCAGGTCCTGTGTACTCAGTCGAGTCCTTCACTTTAATAAGCACAATGAAGAACAGGTAATGCCACATGTTGTGCTCCACCTTGATGTGCTCCTCGAAAGTCACCGTCTTGTTGTCAAACTTGTCCCTCTCCAAGCCTGTCAGTGTATGCACACACACACACACACACACACACACAAATCACATAAAAGTTTTATGGAGTTTTATGGATGCCTTAATAAGGGACGAACATCAGAATAACAGCAGGAAATTATGACTGTTATAAGTAAAAATATCACATTCACACACTGGATTAAAACCAGTGATCCCCCAGGTGCTCTACTCAAGGTAACCTCCAGGTACTTTAGATTAAAGGTTCTTGGTTAAGACATTGCATTATTTAAAAAGTATGAAACACCACCCCTCCACCCCACCCCCAAAATCTGAGGAGCTGGATAATTGTTTTATTATTCCACTTTCAGTATTCCTTCAGTTCCTCACTTCTGAGAAGGGAAGTAAGTAGTCAACATACAAGTGTGTCTTATGGCGCGCGTGTGTGTGTGTGTGTGTGTGTGTGTGTGTCATGTGTCATAAGTAAATAGAGGTGATGGGTCTTGTGACAGTTACAAAAGGGTATTTTTGAGCTAAATGAAAATCGACCAGTGGAGTGAGGTTGCATCATCAGCATCAGCAAACTGTATTTGGGGAAAAAAAACATCGTGGAACTAAAGCGCATAAAACATGTTGATGACTGCAACAGGAAGTATTTCTGTCGTCATATTTAGAATAATGTAACACCTACAGGCAAATAACACAAGCACAATCCCAGTGAACTGTAGTTTCAGTAACAGCACTCATGATTCATGCTTTTGGGCAAGTCATTAAACCCCCCTCGCCCCCCACGTCTCCCCCCCAACACTTCTTCATGATGAAGGCTGTGAGAATCTGTGTTGTGTGTGTGTGTGTGTGTGTGTGTGTGTGTGTGTGTGTGTGTGTGTGTGTGTGAGCGAGAGAAGACACTCCCCCACAGTAGCAGCCATGACTAAACCTTCTGGGAAGAGAGAGTCTCGATGTTTACACTGTTTGAGTGAAAACAGCTCGTTCTGTGCCTGACAGTTGGGTTAGCCGCTTAATAAGGACTTCCTGATACACGTTGCAGAGATGAAACATAGCATCAAGTATGCACAAAATCACAAGTAATTCTGAAGAATTACACATCATCAAGTTCCCCCTGCTATGCATCATTTCATACTCTAAGCAATCAAGCGTTACTACTTTTTATTAATGCTTTATCAAAAACAGGGCCTGCATATGTGTCTACTCACCACAGATGAAGCAGGTGGTCTTGAGGACCTCCTCTTTCTTCTGCTTTTCACTTCTTAGATCAGCAAAGGTGTCGATAATGACACCAAAGATCAGGTTTAGGACGATGATGATGACCATGAAGAAGAACAGCAGGTCATAGATCACCCTAGCTGCAAACAAAGGCTCCTGGAAAGAAGAAAGCAGAGGGAGGAAGGAGGAGAGGTGGCAAAGTGATGCCAGTCTTTTAAAGGACATGGTACCATCATTTGGACTTGTGTATGAACTTTGCCTAGTGAGAACGTAGTTCACAAAATACAGGAAGAAAGTATTAACGTTGCGACCTATTAATAAGTGCAGTATCCATCGGCAAATAACCCCTGCTTTTTAAAACACTAAAGGCTAAATGTTTCTATCTTTGTTCTCAACACAGACAAAGACCTTAATGATAAACCTCCAGTCTCAATTCATTCATAACACATACGCCACAAAAAATGACTTCTTAGCAAGTGAAAATATTTTTTAATATCGTCCAATGTATCTAGTTTTTTTAAATTATAAAAATACAGTTTAAAAAAATCTAAGATTATTAAACCTTTTTTTTTTTTTTTTTTTTACCAATTTCATGCTTGATATTTGGCAGATAATTGTGCCAATATTAAGCATTTATTTCTAGAAAAGAGCAAAATTATCTGCTGACAGAATAAGGCAATATAAAACCTGAAATGAGTAAAAACATCTAAAAACAGACTAAATAATCTTATACTAGATTGATAATAATCTCTCAATAAGTCCCTTAATACTCATTTCCAATTATAGTATTTAGCAGACCTTCTTATACAAAGCGACTTACAGAAGTCTGTGTCAAAAAAAAAAAAAAGATTTCCTCACAATAGTACAAACAGGCTACAATCTAAAAGCCTGTTACATAGCTGTGTAGAAATAATGCTTATTTAAGTGTTCTCCTCTCACACGATGAGTGACACTGTAGTAGGCAATCATCTCTGTAATACACAAAATTGCTTATTAACTAATGATAATAGCCTGATTTCCCAGAAGTACTACATTATTAAACTAGAAAATATCCAAATTAATACTCTCCCCACAATATTCAGCAAAACAACACGTTTTAGAAACTAAGGTAGGTAATATTTGTGAAAGTAATGTGGTTATGAGGTAGTGAATGTGTTAGTGGTGTTTGTGTACTGCGCTGCTGTGAAGGGTGTGATTAGGTGACAAAGGCATTGTGTTTGCACTGTGTGTTGTACCTCTTTAGAAGGTTTTCGTAACACATCCCCAACTCCTCCACCACTACGAAGGCCGTGACTGAGTACAGTCACAATGCACATGAGCAAAGAGTCACATGTTCGCTCTTTATCCTCCACCACCACTGCAGCCACGGCTAGGGCAAAACATACACACACACACACACGACACGTTAAAACACGTACATACCAAACATACAAGCAGTCTTACACGTGCAATACACACACACTCGTGCATTCCTAATTTACAAAGGCACATAAACACACAGTGAGCCACTGTCACCTTTTTGTTCTGTAAAGGCATGCTGCAGGAATGAGGGATGAAGAAGGTCAACAATGTGCACACAATCATTATTTCTATTTTGAGACAATGACACAAACCAGTGATTATGACTTGTTTCCACAACTAAAGAAAAACCTTTTTATTGCCTCACGTAATATTATTATAATACAATACATTTATTTACATTTTCAAGGCAGGTTTTCAGTAGGTCTGGCAGCTCAGTCACTGGTATTAAGTGAAATGTTGCTTGCTTGCTGTGAATGAGAACATGCTGGAGATTGAATACACTTTGTGAAATAAGTGTACTTACATTCCACTGTGGCCTCTGCTGAACAGTTCTCCCCACCACCTTCTTTCTGACAAACCCCACCCGACAGGAACTCGCTCATCATAGTGGCGGTTTGCTCTATTAGATTGGAGAAACAGCCAGTGAAAAATTAAGTACACTTAAACCATCTTCAGTCAACAAAAGAAACATACAGAGTTCATGCAAGCTGGTGCCCGAATAGCCTTCATCGATTTTTGGATAAAGTAGTTTAAACTTCTGAAAATAAACATACTAATCTGATATTCTGATATTAGTAACCATAATGTAACCATTTTTTTTTGTCCTTGCTGTCCATACCGAGTGTTTTATTCGGGATTCGATCGACAGCCAGAATAAAGTCGTCCTTGAAGATAATGTAGCCGACGATGGAGAACAGATAGACAAGGATGAGCGCGAGCACGGCGGTGAGCACGATAGAGCGCCCGTTCCTCGTCACACTCTTTATCACGTTCAGCAGAGTTTCCTCTCGGTAGATCAGATCGAACAGCTGGACAGAAACGACGATGTGGTCAGAGAAAGAGTAGCATGTGTGTGTATGTGTGTGTGTTTGTGTGTTCACTTTACCAGCAGGCTATAGAAGAAGACATGTACGAAGACACCCAGGATGCAGATGATGAGGTAGAGGAGGTGGTACAGGAACTCCACATCCATGATCATGGCCTTATAACCCCGTGTGAACGTCCCCCGATTTCCCACAAAACTCATCAGGAAGATCACCTTATTGCACACCTTTGACAAGCACACACAAAAAACTGTGGTTGGTGAGCAGAAAAAAAATACAGACAGAATTTGTTTCAAGTAAACAAACTATATGATCCTGTGTCTTTTAAAAATGTAGGTAGTGCCTCTAAATTATCCTAATTTAAGAAAGGCCACGGGGATCAGATAGCGTTCCACACAATACCTTTAGTTTAGTGTGAAAAATGCTGTTTTCATTACAGCCTGATCACTAATATAACATACCGTATACATTACTGTGTTAACTAAGCCCCACAGTGTGTTAGAGAATCATAGTGAACGCCACTAACATGCACACAAACATGTGCGCACACACACACACACACACACACACACACACACACACACAAGATGTACTACATTGTAAGACCAGCACACAGTAAGCTGTGACAACCAAACGAAGGGGAAAAAAAGCCTTCCAGACTAAACTGTTTATATTCCAGCTCATTGCAGCTGGTCATTATCTGCACTGCTTAAATCACTTTCCCCACAGGATCAGTTACACTAAGGAGCACGAGAGAGAGAGAGAGAGAGAGAGACTGACTTGATTGTATTTAGAGAAACCAGCCACTGGTTCAGTATTAAAACAGTTACATAAACCCAATACAGCCAACCCATGGATGCTAGCTGCCTAAGAAGGTTTGTTAGCTACCAGTATGGAGTCATTGTAAGGAGACTGTTAGCTAGGTCAGTTTAGTGTTAACACGTCAGAAGAAGCTGTAGTTTTAGTTTACTTGTCTCAACAAATCTGCCGCTTTAACGTCCAAAAGTTTGAGTGTTGAATTGTATGGTGCAGTGGTACACAAAGTGGGGTCCATGATTTTTTTAATTTATTTTTTTTTTATAATCAGTTACAGCAGTGGAAATCACAAGACACCATTATCAAAGATGTATTTAATATTGAGTTCTCTGAGATGACTGGTCACTAGGGGCAGAAGATATGACGAAAATATACCACGATTCTCATTTCTACGATACACGACACGTATCACAATATATAGGTTTGCTCACAACCTGCCAGCTATACAGTAGTGTTGCATTAAAAAAAACTGTTCAATGATTTATATAACGTCTTCAAAATAAATGTATTCTATATTTTTAAAAAAGGTCAATTTTAAAACTGAAAAGGAGAAAAAATTTTAATCTGTATAAATTGTAACATTTTACAGTTTTAAAGATTAAGTGCAAAATTTTAACATCAAATCAGCTACTTTCGGTCAGTTACACTACATTTATTTACATTTTTTATAAAAAGATATCACATAGAGCTATAAATAATGTCAATTTGGACCAGTTCTCTCAGTGGAAAGTTTACGAATAAAAAAACAGAATATTATTGTGTGCATTTGGAAAAAAAAATTTAAAAAAAAGAAATCTGGGCTGAGGGGTCCATGGAATTTTTTTTTCCAGCTAAACAGGTCTGTGGCTTTGAGAACCGCTGGTGTAGTGCGGAAGACACCGAACTGTAACAAATATGAAGTGTCACCATGCACGCATTCTACAACCCACTTTACTAAATACAAACAAACACTGAATAAAGACTTAGGTTTTTTTTTAGGTAAATAAAAAAGTGGATGAAATGAGCAGTTATAATATTTATCTTAAATTTACAACGAAACAGAAAGCTCTGGAATTGCAGCACGAACAGCGCAGACGTGGTTAAACGATGTTTGTAGGCGTGACATGGCAAAGAACCAGGGCAACGTGTCACCACTGGAGTACACTCATGTTTGTGCTGACTTTAAATGTGTGTGTGTGTGTGTGTGTGTGTGTGTGTGTGTGTGTGTGTGTGTGAACTGAAGTAGAACACTGGTGGCCTTTTCACTGGCCAGGTTGTGTTTTAGCAGAAGGGTGTGAGGACAGGGAGGAATAGTCCAGTGACGCACTCCACACCTCAGCTCAACACAGAGTGCGCACAGAGAATGCAAAGGTTACTTTTGACACACACACACACACACACACACAAATCCTTTCAGTTACAAACACATAATCACACAGACACTCACGTTGAACGCCCCAAGCAGGAAGAGCGTGGGTTCGAGGCCCACAGAGAAGATGAGTCGCAGGATGGTGGACGCGATTAGAGCTCGGATCCCGTGAGGCTGCGGCAGCACAATCACAATGGCCAGAGACACCAACATGGCCGCCCACAACAACGCCGACAGATGAGGCTCAAGAGTTCCTGAAAGACAGAGACACATACAGACACACATGAACACAGACCTTTAGAGTCTGAACAGCTGAATCTAGAGGAGACATCATGCTCACGTATACAAGAAGTCACAAACAAGAAGTCTGTAGATATTTACCGCCTGCTACTGTTACTGCTTGTGGGTGTGAACCATTAGGTTTATTTTGCATTTAAGCATTGTAGGAAAACCAGGAAAAGAAAAAAACTGATTCTTCCAGTTTTTTGCACCAAACGCTGCTGAATGGGGACTAAACACAGGGGTAGAGAATGGGAGGGATGTTAGAATTTACTGGAGATAGTTTGATTTGCCACTTTACAGTGCATAAAATGTAGAAAATCTCAATTAGACACACACTTGCGTGTTACTGTCACATAAGTGAATGTCATCTGTCACCTGAGCTGTTATAGATATAGCCACGCTGGTTTTTCAGTGACGCGTGTGGCTGAAATTGGAGCATGTGTTTATAAAAAAAAAAAAAAACACCCAACAAGTGACTGTGATGGTTGTTCAGGTCTGATTTTGTCTATTGGGTTTAAAGGATTTTGTGTTGAGAAAACAAGACAAAACCAAAGTTTCTACTGCAAAGCACTTTTTTCCTAAACTTTCCTGACCCAACTCGCTTTCTTCTTCTTCTTCTCCTTCTACTTTTCCTGTTCCCAGACATCCTAATTTGCATTTACCCAAACCATGAGTCACTTGGCTGAATTGTATTTACGGAAAATAAAACAATAGAAAAGAATGGCACGTGACTAGAGCAAAGTCTATTCCTAGGAACTCTGAGTGCCTCATGGAGCAGACCAAAAAAAAAGAGAAAGACACACACACACGCCTGACTTGTGCGGAAGTGCAAACGCAGTGGATTCACCTGCTGAACATGCTCTGGCACATTCTAACTCCCCGAGGAAAGGACGAGTTGATAAAAAGAGAAGGGAGTGAAAGCCAGATTACATAAATCACAAAGTGTGACATATTCAAATGAGGCTTAAGTGTGAGTCTGTGTACCTGGCTTCCAGGACCTGCCCTGAACTATCACACACACACACACACACACACACACACACCTATCAGGGCCAAACATGTGCAAGTGTCCATGTGCGTGTGTAACTGTGTGGGAAGAAGAGAGTTAGTTGGATTTGTGGGATCTATAGAGAAGCAACGTTTAAGCCCCTAACTCCCTCCATCCCTTTCTCTTTCTCTCTCTCCCTCCCTCGTGCGGAGATCAAATGGCAGGTGCTGGTTACATAATGCAGGGCGCTAAAAATAGCGATCGTCTGCTGAAAGATGCATGAGCGTCGGTCTGAGAAAGGAGAGGAGCTCCGGCCCACAGGGCCCGCAGCCAGCAGCACAGCCAGAGCCACACGTCACCAGCTCCCTGCCTGCCTACATCCATTCATCTGTCTAACCATACACACACACACTCACACACTCACACAGAGAGAGCAGTGCCTGATGGTGGGTCAGGGAAGGATAGGCCCTCATTTACTCTTACCTCCTGAATTCCAAATGCTGCAGTGAGTCACAAAGTCCCTGATCATTTATCCTGAATACCTAAAACATACAGTGGAGAAGGTGCAAGTGTGCAGGTGTGTGTGTGTGTGGATGAGAGAGAGAGAGAGAGAGAGAGAGAAAGACAGAAAGCAACTTGTAGTTACAAGTGTCTTTGCGTTTGTGTGTGTGTGTGTGTGTGTGTGTGTGTTTGGGGGCTACTGTTCAGTACTGGACCAGCAGACACTGACCTAAATCCTAGTGAGGAGGCGTGGAGAAGGGAGAGGCGAGGGGAGAACCGGAGAAGAGGAGAGCAAAACAAGAGGCAACAATAATAAATAGGGGGAACTGAGCATGGAATTAAGGGAAGATTCACTCCAGGGGTTGGAAGATTTGGGACACTAAAAGAACTCAGGTTGAGACAAGCCTTTGTGTTGTCCACACACACACACACACACACACACACACACACAGACTGCTTACTTTCACACACACAGTGTAAAACACTGTGCATAATAAAAACATAAAATGAACTCAATCAGGAGAATGTGCTTGACTGGGCTGTGCTCTAAAATAAAGAGATGCAAACTTTAAAGAGAACAGAGCAATGAAAGAAAAGGAGAGAGTAAGCAGAAAATATACAAAGATTTGTTATTGTTTTTCATCACTGAGCATGCACTGAGCTGAATTTTTCGGCCTTCACGCTTCAGATGCAACAATTAGATGATCAAAAGAATGTGTGTAGGAACCCAAAACAGCACTTCCCTTATTCCTCGTTAAAGTTCGTTAATGTTCAAGCTGCTGGAAGCTTATTAAAATGACAATGATCCTCTATGATGAAGATACAGATATGCCAGCACCATATATTACAACCCAACCTGTTTTTATATGCGTTAAAGATTTACTAGATTATTTTTAAAAGGCGGCCATTCGTTGAATCTGCTTTTGCTCTTTCGTGCGTCGCTCATGGTGACCTGAACTGAACCAGCGTGTGGTGGCGACTGGCTTGCTCTTGGCTGTGGGAAGAATTTTGGCTACAGAAGCCCCATGTAAAAGGCAACATGGCTGGAAGGCTCGAGTCGATGAGGAAGCTTTAACAAAAGAGAGCTCGCTGCCTGACCCAGGCCTGAACAATACACAGTTTATACCTCTCAAAGCACGGCTTTTCACTTTAACACTGCAACTGCAACAATGGCAGGACTCATCTCTCACACACACACACACACACACACACAGCCAGAGTGAGAAAAAGAGAGCGAGAGAGAGAAACCAAACAAAGATAAAGAGGGGATAAAAAGAAAGATAGAAATTAGGAACGCCACTGCAGTAAAAGGAAGAGCGAGAAAAGAGTTGTTCCGGAAAAGTCTACAGACCGCTCGCACTTTTATGCAAAATTTGACGGGGGTACAGGGGGGACGGGACAGAATAGAAATAAAAAAAAAAAAAAAACTAAATATGGCAAAAATGTTTTTCTATGCTTGGCTGAGATGGAAACATTGATCTAAAACTAGATGTGAAAAAGAGTGATGGAAACAGGTTTTTTGAATAAACGATGAGGTAGGGATCGTAAATCACATGTTTGAGAGCTATATCTAAATATATCTAATCACAAACACGGCCACAGAGGAACTCGTGCGCTGTTTGGACAAAACGACACGAAAATCTTTTTTTCAATTATATTAACGAATGCATTAACATTAAACTTCACCGTGACCCTGTCCAGGATAAAGCACTTACGGAACGTGTTCTATAGTCCGTGTGTGTGTGTGTGTGTGTGTGTGTGTGTGTGTGTGTGTGTTCAGCTTAAACAGAGAGAGGGTCTGAAGATGTTCAGGCACCCAGTTGTGCTCTATAACTGATCTAACTTAGAGCTATGTAGGGCCGAGTTTTCAAGGCCAAAAGCTCAGGTTCAAGAGGCAGCTGTCACATTACACACACACACACACACACACACACACACACACACAAAAGAAGTTTAAACACTAAAGCTAAACTAGAATGCAGTGATCAGATTGCAGGGTGATGCAACTATCAGTACAACAGACAACAACCACACTGTGCACACAGGATTACACCATCATGGATCAGACACGGGACTATCAGCAGGAAATCTCTGTGTGAGTGTGTGTGTGTGTGTGTGTGTGTGTTTCATTTACCTGATAAGCAGAAGTGAGCAGTTTACTAATGTCGAAATAGCATTTTGTAGTTTGTTTATTATTGTGGTTCCTTTATTTATATTTTATTTATTTTGTATGTTGTTGCAACTGTAAATATTTAATCAATTTGGTAGGAAATGGAAAAATGGGAGGAGAAAAATTGTTGTTAAAATTAATCCATATCCAGTCTACAGAGACAGACAGAGAGAGAGAGAGAGAGAGAGAGAGAGAGAGAGAGAGAGAGAGCCAAACAGTGGTTATTGTTACTGAAGTTACTGATATCTTGTGAGACAAATAGATCATGGGTTTGTTTTCTAAATTTCTTCAGGTAACCTTGACGTTCCTTAGGTGCCTCGAGGTGAGATGCAAAACATACTTTAACAGACAAGGTAATAGTTTTGTTTTGTTTTTTGTTAAAAAAAAAAAAAAAGGTTGAAAAGGGCATTCTTAGAGGGAGAGCTTACCAAACTGAATTTTCAAGATGTCAAAGGAATGGGCAAAATGAAACAGGAAACAGTGAACTAGCCACAACACTGTCTGCATCTGATGAACAACAGGTAAAGGCCATTTCCTTAAAGATACCAAAACTCAAAACATAAAAACAAGTCAATTGTTTGTTTATCATGAGGCAGAGTCAGAAGTTTCTAGGAAATGGTCTTGCAGAACATGTTGCAGCAAAGAAACCATTTTCTACAGAAATGCAAAGCAGAAGTCTTATAGAAAGTCTTACAAAACACTGAATTTAAATTAGAGTTTTTGGTTCACATGGGAACTAGAAGTGCTGGTGAGAAGTACACAGCTACATGTGTGCAGGTTTTGGGGTGTATTTTCATCAGTGCTATAGGGGAAAGGTCAAAAACTATGTTAGATGAACATTCAGAAATGCAGATTTGTTCCATCATGTTTATTTAATAAAAACGTCCGAGTGGTAAAAACTAATTTTCTGAATTTCTGATAATGTTTCTCCACACGTGGACCAAATCGGACAATTCCAGTATTAAATCAGGCACTACAGCTTCTGCTTCAGTATTTACCACACTGAGAGAGAGAGAGAGAGAGAGAGAGACAGAGAGACAGAAAGAATCCAAAACACTACTATGTTATACAGCTGGATATCCTGAAGAATAATAACAGGTTTTGTCGTAAGCAGCATTAGAACTGTGTCCAGAGGCAGAATCGGGCCACAGCTTTGCCCTGGCTTTGTGAAGCTCCAGATTACACCCTGAGAAAATTCGGTCAGGTTCTTCCCATCCGTGTTTCACCTCTTGCGTGGCAAGTGTGTTGCATGTTTATACACGGCGACAGGTTTACACCAAATTACCCCTATAAAACACTTTTAGCTGTGTGTGTAATGTGTAAACCCAGCACAGAGACGTGAGAGTTTGGCCAGTTCTGGGGAAAAATATTTCTATTCCTGTTTTTTATTTTGTTGTATATGCTCAGTGGCTCTGCTTTTTCATTTAACTGTCACATTCCAAAACATTCGCTGGGCATGCACTGTGTTTATTAGGACTGACATCTATACGGTGTTTGATGCTGTCGGTTTCCTTCCTTTTCTTGTGCCTCTGAGTTGAACAGACCTGTGATCTTCTACACAGTGTTTTCAGGACCCTGAGGCCTGCTGTGCATCTCAACAGTGATCTAGCCAAGAAGCCCAGAGGCTTATTATCAGTCATATGTGCACATAAGTAAGTGTGTGTGTGTGTGTGTGTGTGTGAAGCGTTCAAGTCTGTAAGCAACTGGACAGTAACCGTTTTGCCTGCTCTGGCTCTCTAATTTAACACATTGAATTAGAATTTAAAAATATATAAATAAAAAAAAGTTTTCATCAAAGAGTAAAGAGGCGTGGCCTTTGTAACTGTCAGTCCCAGTGAAGGAGGCGTGGCCTTTGTAAGTGTCAATCCCAGTGACGGAGGCGTGGCCTTTGTAACTGTCAGTCCCAGTGAAGGAGGCGTGGCATCTGTAACTGTCAGTCCCAGTGAAGGAGTTAAAACTGACCCTGTTCAATTACTTATGGACAGCAACATGTATACTACATGTCTATACGTCTCTACATGTACGAGTGTGTCTCACCTCCGCGGACTCCCTCCAGCGGGTAGAAGAAGGCCACGAGCAGGTTCATGAGGACAGCCAGGTTGAAGGAAATGCTGCTCCAGAAGGACATGTTTCTTGAGCACCAGTACAGAATGGGCTGAGCTAAAGAGGACAGGAAAGAGAGAGAGAGACAGAGAAACAGACAGATAGCATACACACTCACTCACAAAACTTATCCACACATGAACATCTTAATGTATGCACTTACTAAACCTATGGACTCAATACAAAGCTTAGAACACACATGCAAACAACTACAACATGGGGGATGCAGCTGCATTCACCCAACACACACTGTTAGCAAACAGACAACATGTCTTAAGACCTGATACTACACACACTAGTGCATGCACACACACATCTGCGCTTCTGTGCATCAAAAGGTTATCAGTCATAAACATATTGTGATTATTATTAAATCCTTTAACCGTAGAACTCTGTCTAAGTGGCTTTTGGGAAGAGATTTAAAAAGTGCAAGGACTGTGTTCATTATTTATTTAGCAAATTGTTTTGTTTTGTTTTTTTGACTTGTTTTGTAGAATTGAACAAACTTGTACACAGGCATCTGCAAGTCCTCAAACAACCTCAGGTGGAAGTCTGGTGTAATGCTACCAGGCACTTATTCTGTTACGGTTGGTGGATGTACAGTAAGGTTGGAGTGTTTATCTCTGTGATTAGCTCATCTTTACAGCACCTGTTCTGCCACACTCCCTGTCCCACTGTCATCGTTTGATTCATTCATTCATTCAGTCACTCTATATTAATTTGGTTTTGCAGAGTCCCATTTGCAAGGCTGAGGCTAATTTAACAGGAGCACATGTTCTACATATCCTAAAGACAAGCCCCTGATAGAGAACCGGTGGAACATTAACAGTTAAAGGGCATACATGGGCTGGTTTCCAGGGAAACCTCCAAAACTTCTATTCAAAGCTGGTCAAACGAACTTGCGAAGCACATTCGAACCGCTGACCTTGGAGCACAACCCATTTACTTAACTGAATCTCCTGAGCTTTATATTTAGTTGGTACTCCATACATACCATCCCTTTGAAAAGGAAAAATTTGTTCAAAGTCTAGAATCTGTAAAAGCCTCGTCGGTCATGCGGTGCTTGTGAAATTGCACTAATTAACCAGCAAGGTCAGATTTTTCTAAAGAATAAAAAACAGGAAATTCATTCAGTGCATAACAACCCGAGTCTATGGACAATCTCATCCAATCTCATCCATGGATTCATTTTAACTCAACTAAAAATTTAGTTGTTTTTCCAATTCTGTCCGGTTTTTAATTGGTTCGTAGGTGCTCAGTCTGTAGACATACTCATTCATGGGTCCTACGCTGCACCTGTTACAAAGTTTTATGTGCTACTGATGTTAACCATCTGGTTTCAAAGGTTAATTTTTCTCATTCACAATTTTCCTTTTTTGTCTTTATGAAACAGACATGAATATCAGGTTAGACTACAAGCTAGCGCTAGATGTATTTCTTAGCAGTAACACATGGAAGACTAGACAAATAACAATAATGATGCTTTCTTATGCATTCCGGCTAAACATTATTAAATAATCTACTTCTGTTTAAGCACTCTGCAGTATGGTAGTAAAAGGGAGCAATAACTATCCTTACTTCTAGCTATGCTGAGTTACTTAGCAGTTTTAACTCAGACGAGTAAGATCATTCACGTTTGTTGTGTGTCAAACCAACATCAGTTTTCGGTTAAAGCCTGAATATTTCACTGACAAGGTAAAATTCCCACAAGACTAGTCTTCTTCATCGCAGTGCAACATTTCCTGCGAGTTGCTATCTGCTTACAGCATTGCATTTAATCAGGGAAAGTGTTATTTCATAAAATACTGTTCAAAACAGATACAAGAGATTGTGTCTTCATCATTTACCAAAACAATGTGGAAATGCATTTTTTATCTTAAAAAAAAAAACATTAGCCACCCCACTTAACAAATCCTATAGCACAGTTTAAGGGATATGTATTTTTTTCTTTTAGGTGAGATGATCATCAGTTCCACTATAACCATACGTCATTGTGTCACATTTTGTTATCACCCTATACCTTCACACCCCTAGTGCCAACGGAAAAGGCTTCTGCCTCTGAGGTTTTGAACTGATAAGAAACTGCTGTTGTGTGGAGAAAGATCATTCACACACTCCCACTGAGGAAGAAGCAACACTGTGAATCCTTACACTTACAGCCTTCTACTATAAAATAGCATTATTTTCTATTACTTTTTTACCAAGACATCCCGACACCACCGAAGTAAATTGGGCCTACCGGTATACAAGGTTACACTGCCCTTATTCCAATTACCAAGGGCTCTTTGGCGCCATGTAATTAGAATATAAGAATCTAATACAGAATAAGCAGAAACAAATGAGCTCTCTTCCTCTCTCACTGGACAGAAATTGCTAATATTATTGCCTGCTGTTTTTTGTTTCTTCTCAACCTTGCACGTCATTTCATTCCTTTTCTTTTCACAAAGCACTTGCCATTTTTCTCAGCTCTCACTCACTTCCTCCAGCTCTCCCTCCAAATTTTATTAACAGAAGCGAGGCTTGATCGTTTGCCTTCATTTCTCCTGAGGTATCTCTCATCCTTCCTCCTAGATTCAGAGCTCTTTTCTTTTCCTCCCACGTGTTTCGTCATCCTCAACACACACCTGAACTTTTATCAACCCCTTCCTCCTACTTGTGCTCTCCTTGCACTCTCTCTTCTCCCTCTCTCCTTCCCTCCTCCAAAGGAGATGCTGATAAATCTGCTTGTTCTTCAGGGAGCTAGATGAGAGCTACATGTCTATTTTTACCCAGATGTTTTCTACTCTGCCTGCAAATAAAGATTATTACACTTATAAGATTGTATGCTCATGCCTTAACTTACATTAGAATTAACTTATATTTTCTACTTTAACTGCTTTACACACCCTCCTCACGCCCCTGGTGTAATGAGGTCAGGGTTTTCCGTGAGGAAGATGCCCTGAACTGCTGCACCCGGCGAGTGAGAGAGTGTGTAAATCACCTTATTTAGGACATAGAGGAAGTGAGAGGGGCCACGCACAGGGCACGGAGTCTGCGCTACCAGAGGTCTCTTGAGTACCTCGCAGTTTCTTCTGCCAGTTCATCTCATTGAAGAGGTCCTCAGAGCGCAGGAAGAAGTCGTTGATTTTGCTGCCCTGTTCGTCTCGCTCCGTGGTGTAGTACACACGCAGCTTGGACTCCTGTGTGAGGAACTCGCAGATGTTGGGCACGGGGAAGACGATCTGCTCCATGGTGCGGTCCAGGCGCACGATCTGAGCAACAACCACAGGTTACATTCACCCCTAACTCCTGGTGAAACCATCACGAGTAGAGTGTGCAGTCTATACATTAGAATAAATATGCATTTGCAGTGTGTGTATAGCTTTTCTAAGACGCCTGACTCAGGCCATGACGGCTTACTAATTAACTAACAAATTATGAAAATTAAAAAGCTAAACAGCAGTCCTAGCTTAAACACTGGGATTACAGTGTTCATGAACAGCCACCTGTCCTCGTACCAGTTTTCTTCTAATATGCATGCAATCATATTACACAACTGCCATGGTGTCTTTCAGGGAGTAGAATCTGAGAAAAGGAGATCCAAAATGGCTGCCAGAAACAGGAAGTACAGACCTCTATTTGAGCTGTGTGCTTGGCATAGAACTCCAGAGCTTCGTCGCCCTCACCGTACGTTCCTCCTGCTTTCAGCATGGCCTGCAGCTCCTTGTTATGTCTGGCCAGCTGCAGATATGTTCAAAAAGAAAAGTGATATACACTCTGTGTGTGTGTGTGTGTGTGTGTGTGTGTGTGTGATATGGTTATGTCAAATATGCATGTTATTCAGTGCGCACATACCATTAATTGGATATGTTTCGTTTTTCTACATTACGCAAACAGCGCCAGAGAAAGAGACAGAGAAAAAAGCTTGCCTCTATTTGTATCAAAACACGGACAGCTCTTAGAGGGACAGCGTTATGTGCAGCCATAAAGCCTCAATAAAAACAAATAAGTATTTACTGGCAAAGAGACACCAGAGCCGACTCAACATCAGAGTCATCTGTGTGTCCAACCAAACGAACATGGCAATAAAGGATAGATTATATAGGTTATAGTTATAGATTATATAGGTTATATCGTCTATGTTAAGGAAACTAATACTGTTAAAGTGAATTAATTGGCGTATATAAACATACTGATTACATTATTGACATAATCAGATTTACTAATCTACAGGGTGCAAGATTTTTTTTGTTTAGAAACATTTAACGAAGGCAGAAAAATCCTCTAGAATATAATGTTCCTGAACTGCTGTGAGTCTGTCACAGTAATTCACAGTTGACTCGAGGTCAGGGGTGTTGGGTCCACATTGGCTTTGTACGTGTCATACGCCGGCTCAGACACATCAAACAACATGACGCTCCAGCTTCAGGCATCAAAGAACTCTGACTACACAGTGACAGACAAGAGCCAACAGCCAATCAGAGGAGAGACAGTGAGAAATCAGTCCTGTAGTGAGAGAGTATAGTGAGTATATTACACTATAAGAGGAAAATGGATTCAGGCATGATGGAGGTTTAGCTTTTTGAGGTTTGATGGAAGCTTGATGGAGTTTTGCTGAAGAGGTAAGACTTTTATCTGTTCTCTAATTTGGTGGCAATCTAGTGAATGATGATGATACTCAGCTGATTTAACCTTGTTGAGAAATTGTTATGCAGTTATAATACTGTTTAGCTAGAGAACTCATAATAACCCGCTATTGGGAGGTGTGTTTCTCTGTAGTTTTGAACACAGGGCCAGAGTGAGTCATCAGGGGTGTCTGCTTGCCCCGATTACATAATAAAGATTAGGTAATAAAATACACGGAGACCACAGATCTGCCTAGTTTTCCCGTGAAATATCAGAGATGCTGAACTTCCAAAATTTTACATCCATAAGATTTGAATAAAATTATTTTGTGTATATGTAAATGCACTCAATAAATGAGTACTAATGAGGCTCTGCATTTTTGCAGATACAATGATGATATGCAAAAGCTTTCATTTAAGGAGTCTTTTTAAATCAAACTTGGACAAAGTTTTCTTTTCCCAGTTCGTGAGAGTTTTTTTCCCGATCCTTAAGTGCTTTAATTCCTTACAGCATTTATGTAACTGGTTCGTGATCCACATAATTACATGAAAAATTGTATGCAAATTTGTGTGTTTATATACACTTGCACCTAGGTATTTGCATGAGACTGTGAACTGTGTGTGAACATGTACCTGATGGGCCAGGATGTAAATGTTGTGGCCAACATTGCGCGGGGAGGCAGCGTGCTCTTCCTCGCCCTCCCCGTCCTCCTCAGAGTGCTCCACTTCCACCTCTCCTTGCATGTACGCCTTCTTTATCACCTCCACCTGCATGCATCAACCACATACACATGTGAGAGTGTGTGTGTGTGTGTGTGTGTGTGTGTGTGTGTGTGTGGGTGTGTGTATGTGTGGGTGTGTGTATGTGTGAGAGAGAAACTGAGCATGGGTGTGCACGTGCTTTGTTTAGGCATGCACATTTGTGTGTCAATGATTAGAGTGTGTGTGCATGCTTTCACTACAGTGCAAAAACAGGCACACCTGCAGAAACATGTCTTCATGAAATCAACAGCACATGCAGCATTCCACAACCTGGTTAAAGGAATACTGTACATCGGCAGTGTGTATGCACAATGATCACAGACAGGAATTTCAAAATGTTTCCTTGTATTGAGAAAAGGATAGAAAACCATTTTATTCCAAACAAAAAGGTAATGGAAGTCTAAGGGCAGTCAATAAACATTTATGCAAAAGGAGTATTTTTGTAGAGCACTTTCATGAATTCTTCAGTCAAAGATGTTAGTAAATAAAGCTATAAAACTATATAAATCATCATTTCAGGGAAGAATCTGTGGTTATGCCAAACTTCCCAGTGTAGTTCTGAGCACGTATGAACACCGAAAACTCCATAAGATCCATAACAGCTTTGTTAAGACATTCTCTCACGTCTTTCTCATTCTAACAACTTTATTTTTAGGGATGTAGTTTCGAATTCACGTTATATATACTCGGGCACCAACAACTGCCCCTAGAGCTCCATTATCTAAATATCTCCATTATAAAATTATCAAAGCTTCTTGTTAGTCAGTTTTCAGTTCTTTTCTCAGCACAGGAACATGTGCGTAGTAATCACACATACACTACACATTCAGTGGATAGAAATTAGCTTGAAAAAAACATTTTCCTTTAAGTGCCTAGTATCTGTATACAGTGGTTTGCATAAGTATTCACCCCCTTGAACTTTTCCACAATTTATAGTGTTAAAACCTGAAACGCAAATGGATGAAACTGAGATTATATGTCATGAATCTACACAAGATAACAGATAATATTGAAGTGGGGAGGAAAAAAAAAAAACAATAAAGTATGCAAAATTATTTACAAATAAAAACCGCAAAAAGTAGTGATTGCACAATTATTCACTCCTGTTGCTGTGAAAGCACTACATTAGTCCTGGTGACATCAGAAGTCATTGAAAACTGAGTGAATAAGACACAACCGCGATTCTTCCTAGGGGAGTCTGTCCACCTAAAGCCAGTAACCAGGAACAGAGGGGATTAGTCAGAGAAGCAGCCAAGAGGTCTGTTGCTTTCATAGCATGGGCTATTTTGTGTAGATTCATGACATATAATCCTAATTAAATCCATTTCAGTTCCAGGATGTAACACTACAGAAAGGGGTGAATACTTATGCATGACACTTTATTCACAGTGGGTCTCATTTATCAAATTTTATATATCATTTATAAATGTATTTATTTATTTAATATATTAAATTTATCAATTTGGATGTGTACTGATTTATTTGTAAATAGCTCGTATGAAAAAATTTTGCATTCATGAACATCCTGTAAATTCGTAAAAACATATCCTACTCCTGCTCCTGAGTGTGTGTAAATTTACGCAAAAGAAGCCTACATCATGTAAACCTCGACTGATTGGCTTTGAATCTTACAATTTGTCATCAGTTACTGCATTTCTATATAAGGATTATGCTGTCGGGTTCAAACTGCTTATTTATTATAAATACACACAAAATAAAGATTTTTTTGGCCCATCTTTTCATATAGGCCCGATTATATTATGGATATTTAGAGACCTGTGTGTGTGTGTGTGTGTGTGTGTATAGCTTGGCTTATATTGCACTGGATGGAACACTGAATTCACCTCCATAATTTCTCTCCATATTTTGGCCTTTTCACGTGCTGTGACTCTGCTGGATAATAATATTTTTATATTATTTAATAATATTTTTTATTCTTGTAGACGCGAGTCAACAGTGCTTTAACTTCTGCTTCAGAAAATTCTTCTTTTTATGGCCGTTTATTAGCCATTTTGTGCTTTCCACTCTTGTCGTTTATTAATTGAGATTTGCAGGCATCACCAAACAGAAATCAGCTGAGGTGTGCACGTGCACTGTAATTTACGGGCCATTTATCAACATACACATAGGAATACGAAAAAAAATCATGTGACATTAAAAAATGTTTGCAGTACTTTTAGTAGTACAACCTCCAACACTCACCAGTTCTTTAGGCCTCATATTGTACAAGATCCGCTCTGCGTTCTCACTGTCATGACGGCTCTCCATGATGGCCAGAAGCAGCTTGGAGGCGTTATTCTGCTCAAAAGAGATAAAGTCTATGAATTCTGTGCGCATCATGGCAAACTTTCTTTTCCATTGTGGCAAGCTTGGATGTGACATAAACTACATCAGAGAGGCAGCTCAGGCTGAGAGAACTGGATCCATGCTACACTTCCAGCAAATATCTACTCCAGCTATGTTCAAAATGACATACTAATTATATGCCTACTATTTGTACTAAACTCCAAAAGCACTATGAAGTACGCTATTTGCATGTGTGTGCGCGTGTGTGTGTGTGTGTTTGTGTGTGCGCGTGTGCGTGGGTGTGTGCGCTTGTGTTTGTGTGTGCGGGTGTGTGTGTGGGTATTCACACCTTCAGCTCTAGCACAAGGTCCATCCTCTTCTTGCCCAGAGGGTTGATGTCGTTTAAAATGAGTGCAATGATGATGTCAATGCCGTTGCACTCATGAGTAGCGATGCAGTTCTGAAAGACACAGTAGGAGGTTTGCGTAGATCGAGTCTATCATTTGTTACTATTAATGCACAAATTCACAGAAAAGGCAATAAAGAGAGATTTCAACTAATCTAATAGCTCCAATCTACCAGCCACAAAAAGGTGTGGAAATGAATGAATGTATGAATAGGCATGAAAACACGCACAAATGCAGCCATACGCTGGGACACTCGCCTACAGATTAGTGTTAAATTACACAGTCACAGTGTTGCTTTAATGAGAGCGAGATCTGAAAAGCTCGATCTATCAGGTGATTATGCTATTCCGAGGAAAATGGTAATGACATCATCAGTAAGGAACAAAGCAACACTGCCATTATGCAATTAGAAGCCTTTGACGCCATAGAAACCTGGCACAGCGGAAATAACGCGTACCATTATGCTGTAGTGGAGTCAGACCTGCTCACCTTAGTGAAACTCGACATACAGGAAACTTGGGTTCTTAATGCAATTGCTGTTTTTTCATGTGCATTTTTATGTGCATGTACATAGCAAACATTTACATGTATGTAGGAGATGCAGCTTGTAGAAGGACGTGTCTGTATGTGTCAGCATCCACATATGTATATTTAATGCGAGTTTGGCCGCGTGCATGTGCTCGTATGTCCACCTGGTTCTCGTGGCAGGGGCCCTGGCAGTACTCGGTGAGGCTCTCCACGGTTTGGTTGATGAGAGCCACGTTCTTCTCATTAATGTAGAGCCCCAGCAGACCCAGGCCTCCTGTGGTGCTGCCACAAATACAGTCAAGGAACTGCAGCGTCTCACACACCAGGTTATAATTGTTCTTGTTGTTCTGACAGCGCAGGAAGTTCTGGAGAGGCAAAGAGAGAGACGGAGGTGGAGAAGATACAGCTCAGTGGAAAATGTGTCAACAGGATATAAAGGATGTGCGCTGGTACTCGTACATTAGAACACACGGGGTTCAGGAAGAACACCCACAGAGACTAGCGCTTATGTCTGTAATGGGAACATGCGCAATGTTCCATATTTGGGTTTATTTTATGAATGATAAATTAACCTTCAAAACATAACCTCACAGACTTTGAAATAACCAAACCTAGCTCAGGCACTAACTGGTTCTGGTCTGAGGGGGTTTTTCCTCCTTATAACACACAACTTTTGGTCTATGTTCCTTGTAATGTCTTCATCTGGATGACCATCGGGTAGCACAGGTTTGGGGCAGTACAGAGATTAGACCTGAGGCTGACCTGCAGCTCTCGGTTGTGGTTTTCGCAGAGCAGCTGCATGAGGCGCAGGATGGGCTGCATGATGGTGATGGTGACGCTCATCTCGTTCTCGTCCTGGTTCTTCTCCCCAGAGTTGGTCTGGACTTCGCCCCCGCCCAGATGCTCGTCTGAGTCCACCTCCCGTCGGTACGCAGTGAAAGCCTTCTTTGTGGCCGTGGAAGCTTCCAGAAGCTGTTCGCGCACCTCTTCTGTGACCACGGCGACATCTTTTACTGGAGGAGAAGACAAGAGAGATAAAAATGTTTGATTGTTTTTGCTCAAGTATTTAAACGCATTGTGGTAATGTTATTCCGAATAAAGTAACCTGCTGTGATACACTTTTAATTTAGTATAGTTATATATTAGTGGTTATTAATTTAGCATCAAAGAAAGCCAATTTCAAAACTCTTAGATTTGTTTCAGAATGTTCTTACATTTAGAAACATTTTGCACTACACTACCAGGCTTTGAGCTATTTCAATTCCTGGACATTTCCACTGCCTCCCTCTTTGTCCGGTTGATTCATTTGTTCTGGGGGAGACGGTGCATGCTCTGTGCAGGTCCTGACCTTTCTTTTTGGTGGGTGCCTCCTTGTCGTTCGTGTCCTCGTCTTTGCGCTTGCTGCCCAAGTCGCTGGTGTTGACCGTCACGGTGGCTTTGATCTCCTGCTGGGCCAGCTTCATCCGCTCATAAAACACCTTGAAGAACTTCTCCGACTTATTGTCCCTCGTCAGCCTGATGAAGAATGATCTCTGGAGGAAAAGGGACAGAAAGAAAGAACACTTGAAGGATGGACTGCTCTGCTACCAAACTCTGCTAGGAACTTTATTCTAGTAGTGGAGATTTTGAAACAGGTGGTTTGCGGGAGAAAATGTACTACTTAAGAATTTTTTTTAATTCAGGGTGAAGTTCATTTTAAAGTGGGCTGTAGGAAAAGATAGAGGCAGAGGCAGAGAATATGAATGAAATACCTGTCTCTGGAAAACTCTGGTGAGCGATTTAGTTATTTTTGGCTAAAATATACTCTGGCTCCTTTGTGATGCTTCAAATTGACCTAGAGTTGCAGATGTTTGTACATTTTGAGAGAGAGCATGTTTCCTGCAGACTCCGAATGAGGAGAGGTCAACGCCAGTGCGGGAGAGCCACTCTGGTTTTACATGCCTGACTGAGTTTTTCCATCAGCTGAATCCGGCAAGCAGGAAAAACACCAAACTGTGCATGGCAGTGGCTCTCCAGCACCGGAATTCCCCCGAAAGCTATAGTTACCCAGGTTTCACTAGGAACTCAGAAAAAGTGGCATTTGGACACTGAGTGTGTTTCATTTGGAATTAAAAGCCTATCCCTTTAAAGACCTCATGAAGCGTGGCATGGTGCAGCCATGCTCCTGGGTTCTGTTCTCACGTCCCTCCCTCAGCCCTGTTTACTGCCTGCCTAGCTCACACCACCGGAGTTACATAACACACACACACACACACACACACACACACACACACACACACACACGGAAATAACCTGGAGTGCCTCCCTTAGCTCACCTGATTTATCACCATCTGCCTTTTGGCAGTTTGTGACCACATACAGACACACACACACACACACACACACACACACACACTGAAACAGACATGACAAGAACATTTTTCCTCTCAGCAGTGAAATAGTGGTTCCCGTTAACGTTAGTAACGCATCTGGAAAAAAATACCAATAATAAATGACGCACTTTCTGTCTTCCTTTTAGTGTTGACTGAACTGAACGTGTAGAATTCAGAAAAGGGGGCGCTACGGCTCAGGTTCGAGGATTATGTGGTATTTTTTTTTCTTCTCTGGTATATCCTGTCCTACTTTCCTCCTTTTTTTTTCTTTACTCCCCCCCTCCTCAACAATCCCTCCTTACATAAGCACTTAACTCAGCTGAGGGGACAGAGTACACATGCACGCACACACACACACACACACACACACACACACACGCAGAGAGAGAGAGAGAGAGAGAGAGAGAGAGAGGGAACTCACTCTCTCGTGCTCTGGGTCAGGAAAAAAAAAGGAAAAGAAAAAAAAAGGAGCGTAGGAAAATCCTGCCCTACTTTCACGAGCCAAACAGGCACGAAATGAGTGTGTGGCGTGTCGGAGCTAGAGGGAGCGAAGAGGGAGGGAGGGAGGGAAAGTTATCAGCCAGCTTCTAGGGCAGTTTTTAAAGCTTGTTACATAAGTGGCCTTCTATCCAGGTTAAACTCACTCACGCTCAAGGGAATAAAGCACACACTGCCACACACACACACACACACACACACACACACAGAAAGGAACATATACATGGATTTAAAGAGTCCAAGATATGTATACAAAAAAAGAGGACTATTTCAAAACAGTTTGTTAATTTCATTCCGCACGCCTAATGAACTGCCACCGCATTTCAAGAAAGCAAAAATGAGCAGTTCTTCAGTTTTATACAGACAAGCCCTTCGAAAAGAAATGACGTTACATCAGCAAGCCCGTGAAGTCAGAGACCTCTCAATCAGATTAGGAGCTGCTGGGTGGATCAACACAGGTTTCATAAGACAGAATCAGTTTATAACATTAGAGAGCGTGAACGCGGAGGACTCATGACTGCGTGTGTAAACAAGCCTCCAGAATCAGCCGATGTTGTCGACATGGCAGCACCTGACCAGCATATGACAACAACTCAGGAAAACAGCACATCACAGGAGGGCAAAAAGGGGAAAAACAAACACACAAAAATCCATGAGTAACAGCAATTCCTGATTCATCAGAATCAGTCCAGTGAGTGCCATCGTGGAGCAGCTGGTGTATGAAGAGCTGATGCTGCGACTCCTGCGCCGGGTCTGTCACATACGTGACCTTTCTCATGCTGCTTACGTGCTGTGTGAGAGACTACATGTATCAGGTTGACTCATTATGGTTTATGGTGACAAATAGACAAAATTCACCTATTGGGTGAATTAATTTGCCAATAAATGTAGCCTGTCATCTTTTTCCCCAAATATTTATCTCAACACAACAGGTGAATTCAAGTTACTTGCATCTGTACTGTGGGATCAGTGAGTTAAGCCAAAAGAGAAATCAACTTTTACCCTTAAAGGACAAACCCTTTCAAACTGAATTTATTTTTTCTTTATAAGAAACCATTTACTGTAACTGGTCAGACATGAGTTAGAACTGGACAAACTGCAGTGATGCATTCTCACACACACACACACACACACACACAGCATTGACTCAATCAGTAGCAGACACTAAATAACAGACAGTAAAGTAAAATGAAAGCTGATTACTGGAAAGCACTCAGGTCAAGACTCAGCTCCACAATGTACCTGATGTCATTTTACCAGGTATTATCATTATTACAGTGGTTTGTGTAATTAGACAAACAAACTCCACCTGTATGCCTTTAGCATTATTTAGCATATTACAATCTACATTCCTCTGCATCCTCCGTAAAGCCCAGTAATAACCCACAAACCTGTGGAGACTAACTTGATCCTCCCCCTTACCCTCAACCCCAAACATCCACTTCAGACTCAGCATCAGACACACAGAACTTTCTGGCTAAGGGGATCATCCCCACCTCCTGAATGTCTCACAATCACACAGCTGCAGTTACTTTAAACCACAACTGTTGCTTAAAAGCACCAAAAAAGTGTGTGCGCGTGTGTGTGTGTCTCTGTGTGTCTGTGTAATCAGAATGTCAGTATTTAATAAGAAAACACTCAGATGATGGGAAGGTTTAAAGGCACAGTGTGGGAAGAGGTCTATTTAATAAAAATAAATCTTTACATAGATGACCCCTGAAGCAAGCAGTTATTGTGCTCATCCATATTTACCTACACATTCTCTTCAAGGACGAGGAGCTCAGGGCAGGAAATGCACCCTCATGCTTTCAAATTTTCATAAGTTCAAGGAAACTTTTGCACTCATCCTCTCAGAGGTTTAGACAGCGCTTCTCAGAAGCTGTCCCCACCTGTCCGAGACGATGTCCATGTCCATCGGCTGTCTGCGCATCTAATCCTGTGCATTTAATCACAGAGTCGGCTTATGAACACCACACAACACTAGGGCTGTTGATAATGAATAAATGAATCAATGAAGGCCAAGCAGCTGATTCCAGCAAGCTCTCATTCACTGTTTGCTGTTTTTAATGAAGTATTCCAGGTGCAGGGCAGCCGGACACCACAGGAAGCGCACCAGCATGAGGAGCTGTGTGTGGGTGGCGTCATTAAACAACTGCCTACATAAACAGACAAGCAGGTCAGGCTTCCGCCATCAGCCCACTCCCCGTACCCACTCTCTCTCACACACCATCAACAAGGGGATGTTGCATAAGACCCACTTATAGGTGCTTGGCTCGCCCGCCTCGATCCTGCCGGCTCTGAGCTAGCGGCCGTCACTCCATCAGCCCTGTAACCACGGGAACGAGCTGTTGCAAAGGAAGCTGGGAGAGTGGGCGGGTGTACGGCGGGTCCTTCGCACCGTAACTGCAGTCTGAATAATAAACTCATCAACTCAATGCAGCACGCTGATATTCAGATTTGAGTCAGGACAGACAAACGCCCCCTCACGCGGCAAACACAAACATTCTCACACTTCATCTAACCACCACGCACGCACCTCTCACACACCATGTCTGCTGGTGTTTCCAAAATAGTGCAGTGCATTGTGCGTTTGCAAGAGGGTCCCTGATATTCTACCCGATGTTTTCAGAGGTGATTATAAAATAGCAAAATTCCCTAAACAGCGAATCGCATATGGCTGTATCTAGTTTTCTGTTTATCAGCACTATAAGATCTTTATGCATATGAGATTGGCTATGTTCAGACTGGGGAAGTTTGCTTAGTTTAGGATGTTGTTGTTAAAGCTCAAGGTCACTCATGCATACACACACAGAATAAAAAAAAAAAAACTATAATCAGACACCTAAAAGCAGAATCCATAATAAACAAATATCTTTGATTCCTTTTTTTCTCTTCTCTTTTCATTTTTCTCCTAGTTTAAGCCTTAAAAAAAAAAAAAAAAAAAAACACCCAGGCAGACCAACTTTACCACACTGTACCACATACCACACGGACCCTGATCTACGTGGGTGTTCGGACAGGTCAGTCTGTCTGGCTCCGCAACATGACCAAATACTTGCTTGACTCTTAGGTATCCTACAGATCATATCATATCTTCCCCAGTGAGAAATATCTACTGTATATATTAGGGATATAACGCAATGCCACTATCTGTATCTACATCAGTTCAGTGCTCCAAATATCTGTATGTGTATTCAGAGTTAAACCAGAAGAAGACATGACCTAAACTGGAAGATTTTTTTTTTTAAATTTCAATTAAATATGATCCCTATCTCTATGCCCCAAGAAGCACCAGAAAACACCAGAGAAAATAACCCTGATGTAGAATTGTCAGCATGGTGTGTGAATTCTGGCTCACAGAATGACAGTTCCTTAACCTCAGCTACATCACTCCAGTTCATATCTGGTCTCCACTACAGGTGGGTGCAGGACTTGCGCAGTTATATTTGTCTGTAGCTGCCTGTGATACACTAAATTATGTGGACACCTGACCATCACACCATGTGTTTACTGATCATCCCATTCCAGATTTAATCCCCATTTGCTGCTATTCTATCAGTCTCCATTCTTCTGGGAAGGCTTTCTACTAGATTTTGGAGCATAACTGTGGGGATTTGTGCATTCAGCCACATGAGTATTAGTGAGGTCAGGCAATGATGTTGACAAGATTCCAGTCCTGATGCACAACTCTAGTCTCGACCAGATGTGAACCTTTCTGACAAGATTTCTTAGGAAAGAAAATGTGTATTTTTATCCATTTAGAACACATTATCAGTGTAATCAAGATAATGTATTCAAATTCGGTTACATCTGTAGTATAAACGTATACAGTGTTGATAGAGGAGCTACGCAGGCTTAACACGCACTAATTGAGAGAGAGAGAGAGAGAGAGAGGCTGTTCTGAGCTTTACGAGCACTTAAGAGTGAAATTTAGACCAGCAAAATTCACAACTCCATACTGTGGGAGTAAATAAGCTACAGTTGTATGGAAGCCTTTCTCTCCATTATTTCCTTCCCCCACTCCCCTGAAACACACACACACACACACAATCTCAGCCCTCACACCTGTTCCCTTTCATTAAGAGGTATGAGAGCGAGGGAAGGACTTATAAAACCAGGTAATAGCCACACACACTATTGAGTACGTCTTCCAGGAGAAGACTGACTATTTCAAAATCCACACGAGAGGATCACTATGTGTGTACGTGTGTGTGTGCTTGCTTGTATCTGACCATCAGACACACGTGCGTGCAAGCTGATGCCTGTTGTCTGATGTCTGTTTCTGGAGAAGTTATGTAGGTCAGGAGCTAATGTTTAATGGAATGTGTGTGTGCGTGTGTGTGCGGATGGCAAGAACAGGTGCGGCCAGTGACCTGAAACCTCTGTGAAACGCAGCTCCGATGCTGACGAGGAAGAGGAGGAGTCTTTCTCCAAGGGGCTCACATCCTCCTCTCCGCATAGTGACACAAAGCTCAAAATTACATAACACAAACACTCACTCACGCACTGGGCAGTGTGTGCTTGATAGGAAGGTGCTGACATTTTAGGATGTTTGAATTGCAGCTAAACTTCATTGATTTTTTTCTCGCTAGCTGCCCTGTTTGTTTGCATGTTTATCAATGTCAAATACAGGCTGTTGTTTCTGACTCTAAGAACCCAAGTCCGCAAATGGGAATCTCAAAAGAACCCAAAAAGCAGGTCAACACGTAGATACACACCAAGACCCTGACCGCAACCCTGAAGACACTCGGCTACACCCACTCACCCACCCACACACACTCACACACACACTCTCACACACACACGAGACTTCCCAGCTGCCCTGTAATAAAATTCTGTTCTATTTATACTTTTCTTAGGAACCTCCAGGCCTGTGTCTACGTGCCGCAAGCAAAGAGGTTTGAGTTTTGTGTTTTGTGGGTGGAAAAAAATCTTTAATAGCACTAATAAATAAATAAATTGGTACATATCTAGCTGTTGGATTTATACTCATGTAATAATCTGTATTGTGCTCGTAATGGGGTGAGTGAATATTGTTTGTAAAACAAACGCTGTTCTGGGTTGTAGTAAAATGATCCTTCACCTGGACGTCTGCCCAACACTGTCTACAATGATCTCTTTTCACAAGCCAGTGGGAGTATGGCTTTTGACCTTTGCACAAACTGCAGACAGTGACTAAACCTGGCTTTTCATAGCCCAGGGGAGGGACAGCAGCAAATAAAACGACAACTAACAGGAAGATGGCACTTCCTTTTTAGGTGATTTGACTATGTACGTTTAGTCGTATCCAGTCTGTCTTGGTGCATGGGGACATCATTTCCTTACATACAGTATAGCAGATGATGTGAACAGAGGTTGTGTTCAGGAGAGGAAAAAGACTGTGGGACAGAGTATAAAATGAATGCTCGTGTGTAAGTGTGTGAGTGTGTACGTGTCTGTGTTTATCAGATGAGATGTCTGTGGTTTTGCAGCCCACTCTCTGTAACTGCCAGGACAGAGTGGGCGAACGCTTCCGTCAAGGGTCATCCAAAAACCAGCTTTCTCACAACTTCTCCAACACCCCCAGCCCCCCTCCTCCCACTCCCCCCCCCCCCTCCTCACTCTTTCATTCTTTCCCTTTCTGTCTTGCTAATTTTAGTCACCACTGACCATATCCTGTCTGATTTGTGGACAAACCTGCATCATATTTCACAGTGCGCTAGCGTGTACTACAGGTTCTGAAACACTTTCTATCAGTCAACACAGTTTCCCAGTTTTATTCTTCTTGATTATTCTTCAGTAGGCTTTAACACTGAAAACATCTGAGTTTGGTCTGTGAGGAGTACAAATTCAGCCCCTCCTTTTACACTTTTAAGCAAATCCACAAGCTCAGCTACATCACCCACTTCAGGTTGGACCTTTTTGACTTTTTGAATTTGACATTCAAATCAGGTGTTTTGCAGCAGGAAAAACACTAACCACGCACTGCCAAGCCATCCAGGCCTGAAGCTTAGCCCTGACCTACAGGCTCAGCCACTGAGCATAGAAGTAGTTTGTGTGCTGATCGTAGTTTGCCGAGTTTATTTTGTAAATAGGGTATTTTTCCAATCAATAAACGACCAGGACTTTTGCCTGAATCAAATACCATGGGTGCAGTACCAAAGGATCCAGTTATATAGGTGTCTGGCACCTGCTTAAGATCGGCACTGACAGGACTTAAATGTCCTTACGACGTTTTCATTATGTCCCACTTTCTTCAACTGTCTGATTTCAGTGATTACTGTGTAGAATTTTTCTGTTAATGAGACATTTTTATAAATAAACTTTGCCTTTAGAACCAAACAATATAATACTGCCCTGATAACCAATGATTTTTACTCAGATTATATTATATTAACATCTATAACAATATGTAACATCAGTTTATTATATTTATTAGAGATGACACTGAAGATTTTCAGCCAAAAATGATCAAAAACAGCAAAGAGAAAAAAGGATGAAGATTTTTTTTGAGCTACAAAGATGCCATCTTTGAGTCATCTCTCAAGTTAGAGGAAAATGAATCTGAATTAGAAAGCCAATTCATTTAGCTATTGTTTGAGACATGTATTGAATTTGAAAAGAGTTAGGTCTGGGTTTTTAACTGGCAGTACTGGTGCTATTCAACACTTCGCAGCTTAGTGTCTTTCCTGTACTCGATGAAAAATCAGTTAATTAGCAAGTTTAAATTAGTGTTAAATCAGTGAAAGCACAAATCTGTAGTGCTGCAATAAACTGAACCTCAACACTGTTTAACAGCAGTGTTCTGTACCTCTGAGACTAATGGACAGTTTTGAACTTTAGTTTAAATGAACTGAAAAAAACAGTAAGCCTGATTTAAGAAGTGTAGGACAGGCCATGTTTTGCCTCTTCTGAAATAAGTTTTTTTTTTTTTTTTTTTTTTTCAAAAAGCAACCTAGTTGCACAAGTGTGCACACCCCTTAACTAATACTTTGTTAACACACCTTCTGATTGTCATACAGCAGTCAGTCTTTTTGGCTAAGAGTCTACCAACTTAGCACATCCTGATTTGGTAATTTTATTCCACTCTACTTCTATTAGATCTATTAAATTGTGAGGGGATCTCTGGTTCACAGCCGTCTTCAAGTCATTCCACAGGTTTTTGATAGGATTTAGATCTGGGCTCTGATTGGGCCATTACAAAACTCCGATCATCATCTTCTGAAGCTGTTCCTTTGTTGCCATGGATTTGTGCTTTGGGTCGTTATCATGCTGGAAGGTGAAAGTTTACAGAGGCCTGCATGTTTTGGGTTAAAATAGATTGGTATTTGGAGTTATCCATGATTCCCTCTGTCTTGACTAGAGCACCAGTCCCAAGTGAAGAGAAGCCACTCCATAGCATGATGCTGCCACCACCATGCTTCACCGTAGGTATGGTGTACTTTGGCTGATGAGCTGTCTTTGTGGCCCCACACATTTTAACACATTTTGCCACATGGTTTGGGGTGATTTAGGGAGGCTTGGATTTTTTTTTTTTCCTGTGAGAAAGGGCTTCTGTTTAGCCACCGTACCCCATAGTCCAGAAGTGTGAGAAATGTGAGAGATTGTTGTCACATGCAGAAAGGAGTGTCCAGTACTTGCCTGCAGCTCCTTTAATGTTGCTGTATGTCTCTTGGCAGCCTCCCTGACAAGTTTTCATCTTGTCCTTCCGTCAATTTTGGAGGGACGTCCTGTTCTTGGTAATGCTATTTTCTCCACTTGTTGATGATGGCTTTCCAGTGTTCCATGGTACATCTAATGTTTTGGAGATGCTTTTGCACCCTCCCCTGATCAATATCTTTCAACAATGAGAGAACCTGTACATGCTTTGTAAGCTCTTTGTAGACCATGGCTCCAGCAGTTGGATGAAACCAAGAGGATGTCAAGAAAGAGTTGATTTTTATTTGGGTTAATCAGAATCATTTATTTGATGACAGGTGTACGTATGATAATTAGTTTTGAACATGAGTTTGAGTGTGATTGCCTCATTAAAAATGTTGTACACGCTTGTGCAATGAGGTTATTGTAACTCTTGTAATTATTGTAAAATGTTTCTATTTGTTTTTCACTTGAATTTTGTTGGTTCCTCTATCACAATAAAGGTGGGAATAAATCTGACTTTATTTATTTATTTATTTATTTATTTATACAATTTTACAAGTTTAACAGGGATGTGTATACTTTTTTTTTATAGCCACTGTATGGTCTTGGGTTTCCATGACAAAGATAAGCAAGTGTGCATTATAAAATTTAGCAACGTGTGCTTGTAACTCTCCAGAGTTTCTATACTAAACCTAGGTCACCTACAGCTGCTAACCACTGACCTTTTCCTATCCTAACACCTGCAGTGTTACAGATGTTTCAGGCAAAACTTTAAGCAAATCTGTCCCTTCCTTTCAAAACAGTTTCAGTATCCTCTCTCCGTTAAAGTATCGGGTTTGAACCTACAGTAGAACCACATTAGAACCTACATTAGAACAGGTGAGGTCAATGTTCTTATTAAGAGAACTGTTAAGAGAAACTGGCAATGCATGCATGGCCAGGGGAGAATTGGTAGAGTCTAGCTAGGAGACCTTAGTACGAGCACTGAACAGACACTAAAAGGTCATTGTAGTGTCAGAGAAGGAGCAGATAAAGAAAACACAATACACAATACTCTCTCTTTCTATCAGTATGTGTTTGGCTTGCATCATCCTCCTGCAATGGGAAAGTCCCAAATTTTATATAGCTTTACAAATCCCGCTCAGAGGCAAAAAAGTGCGTCTACTTCAGCATGACTTAAACATGCAACATAGGTTTTGGTGCTGGCAGGGTTTGTGGCCTGTCCCACTTCTCTTTGTGTTGACTAACTCACTTCCCCTTTTTTTGCTCAATACTGGCACCTTTACATATTCCCTTCATTTTCTGTCCTCCTCCATCTTTCTCTTTTCCATCCTTTACTCTATTGCTCTGTACCTTCGCCCTCTCCTCTCCATCTACAGCAGCTGTCTCTCAGCCCAGCAACCTAGCCAGATTACCTCGAAAACAAACACACAGGGGAAAAAAGCCGAGAGGAACGAGTGCGCTTTTGACCTGCTTCTGCTACTCTGAAACAAAAAGCTCCTCTGTAAAAGAAGCAGGGCAGCAGGACTCTCCTTACAAAACACACAGCAATGTGACGTGTCCGCTGACATTGCTTAGGTTCACTCAGCTCACCCTCCCCTCCAACACACACACAACAAACAAGAGTTTGTCTTGGTTTACGGAGGTTGATGGGGAATCAGGTGATGGTCTTAGCAGGCCTGAGGTCTCAGAGCTATCACTGCTCCTGATTAACTGGTGCAAACTGGGTTAAAGGTTAGCACACATCATAGACAGTGGAGACAGACATGGGGATGCTGAGTCACATCACCATCGCCATGGAAACCAAGAGACAAAAAGGCAAAATCATGAGTCATATTAAGCATAATGTAGAAGGTGTTTGTTTGGAAGACATGAAGGTACTGCACGGTCGTCATCAGACACTTTATACAGATTGGTTAGTGATAAGGTGATTGTGATTGTCAGGAAGAGGGAAATGCATCAAAGGGAAACAGTGAGATAAGAAAAAAAGTGAGTGATTCACTGTGAAATCAGAAAGAGAACACATCAGAGCAGAAACGATAAGCGAAAAGCTGTAATTCCCCCACTAACTCTACAGAAGGGCACCAGTACACACATCTGCCCTAAATCACACCCACAAATGACAATAGAAGCATTTTAGAGGCTCTTCAGCTGAAGAAGCCTGTAAAAGTGCAAATTCAAAGGCTACTCCAACTTTATATTTACATATGCAAAGGCAAAACAGTTCACATTTGAATGCTGAAGGCCTGTCCATATTAAAACATGCCTTTTCTAAACCTTTTGCCCAAATGACCATTGCTGTTGCTTGATACAGGAAAAAGAGTTCTGAATAAGTGTCATGTATGGCATATTTAATTCTCACATTTACTGAATCATGTCAATCAATAAATGAACAAATATTATATGTATATAGTTAATCATTTCCAAAAGGTCTTTGTTTCGAGAATTTACTATACTAACTAGGTGTTACATAGACAATACCTCGATAAGCATATCTAAATGAAGCCATTTGCAACTCTGCCTAAATGTTTGTGAGGCTTAAATAAAGAAAACTGTTCCTCTGTGAAAATGAGATGAAGACAGCAGATATTCATATGCACCCCAGGCCGTCTGAGAAATGTAATATCTAGTTTAATATCACAAGTGAATAAAAACATTACTGTGAGGTGAGTAAATCTGAAAGTTGATCATAAAAAAAATAACTTAGTGATTTTCTTTATTTTTCACATTACGTCATCTAGGATATACGAATACGTAATGTAGCAATGAATGCAATCTTAAAATAAATGTGACAGCCATAGAGCCACTACACACACACACACACACACACACACACACCACACACACACAGATGATGGTTAATCCAGTTCGTAATCTCATTTGTCTACAAAGTAACCCAGAACTTCATTGTGTGCCTTTCACACAGGTAAAAACTGCCTACAGACACTTTTTTTTCTATTTTTCACTTTGTCTCTTTTTTCTATTTTTCACTTTGTCTCTTTTAATTTCTCTCATTCTCTATCTATCTGTCTTTTCTTTTGTTCTCTCACTGTATCCCTTCCCTCTCTCTCTGCCCTGGTTCTGGCACTGAGCAGCGGCCCAGTTTAAGTGTGTGTGTTTACTGCATAGCTGGGGTGTGTGTGTGTGTGTGTGTATTTGCTCTGCCAGGCCTGGTTTATGTAACAGACCCTCATGTGAGCAGCTTTGTGCGAGAGCCTGCTGGAAGTTGGGGGAGCATCAGGTAGAACGGCTATGCAAATAACAAGCTCATTACGCAACAGGAACTGTTTGTGCAAGGGTGCGCACACAGGCACGGATACACACACACACACACACACACGCGCATATTTAACACAACAACCAAGCTAACATGCACACACACAAACTGTGCTACGTGATGAATTGCCCCTCAGTCTGTCTGTCAGCCCCCCAACCTCGTCTGCCTTCACACAACCTCACTGTGAGGTCAGTGGATTGACAGGTTGCCAAGGCAACGCAAAGAGGTGGTGGTGGGGGGGGACACTGACGTGAGGAGCTGGAATTATCTGAGGAGATGGAAAAGTGCACCTTCGCCTCTCCTCTCCATCTCTCTCGCCCCCTCTGTCTCGGTCGAAAAGCCGACGTGGTTTTGTGATTTTACTGCAATGAAGTATCAGCTTTCATACTGTGTCAATCTTATTGTGAAATCCCGACAATAAGTCCTGATATAAAACTCTCGAAAACTATGTTCAGATGCAGATGCTAGTGAGCACCGCATTATGTGTCATTCTGGTTTATTACAAGTTGTAGCAAAACACCTGAGATGTGTGTGATGAAAAGTACTCAGTCTCCTGATTCCACTCAATCAATACCTGTGTTTCAGGCTCCGAGGCAAAGACGTCACTGGTGTCGGATTTGCATAGTTAGCATGTGCATGTGAGCATGCACGTGGCAGTGTGCACTTGTGTGTGTGTGTGTCTGTGTGTATATCATCAGTGTTAATGGTGCCTTGTGTCTGAGTCAATGTCCTAATTTATTGCAAATGTTTGGTAACAGTCAACATGCAAATGAGCTGGTATAATAATGTTGTACAAAGACACTATTAAGGGTGGGGAGATATGACAAAAATATCATATCACGATTCTCAAAGACATTTTTATGATGCACGTTTGCTAACTCTGTATTCCCAGGAGTACAGCGCTGTTACCTTTTTTAACCAAAAAAAAAAAAAAAACATCTGATACTTTATTTCATGTTTACAAGAATTTTCTAAAAAAAAAAAAAAATTAATATATATTTAGAAATGACATTTTTATTTATAAAAATAAATTGAAATATTTAACACTAAAAGGAGAAATCAATTAAAAATCTGTAAATAAAAAATAAGTTTTACAATTTTAAAGATTAAGTATAAAAATTTTACAAAAACAACATAAAAGCATAATAAAGATATATATAATAAAGATAATAAAGATATCATAATATCCACAATATATCAGAAAAGTGTATTTTTGCATAATTTATCACAATGTTGATATGATAGCATCATATCGCCCAGCCCTAGATACTATTTACACTAATCAGAAAGCTCAGATATTCTTCTTTGCAATATAGAAAATGCAAAATAAAGCTCTGAGTCAAAGTGACTCCAGCAATGAAGTCTATCTATCTTTTGTTATAATATAATTACTTAGGATTTTGAACTGGAATTCTTTTGAATATTAATTACACTAATACACACACACATATCAATAGTGATATCATTAGCAATAGTGATATGTGTTATGTGTTATGGAATAAGGAATCTACGGATATAATAATATTCTTCATAAATCTTAATGTTTCAGATTTTTTAAATTTAATTCACCACAGTTTTTTTGCTAGACAGATTTAGAGCCATGTAAAAGCTTGACAGCTTCGACTCGTTGTCTTGCAGAAATATGGTGTTAACCCTCCTCCAACATACAGTTAGCCTGAATCCCGCATGCTTTCGTTTTCACTATACATGCGTGCTACATAGGGTATACATAACGGCATTGTAGAACTGTTATAACTATAGCGTACCATGTGGATTCATCTGGGATTCAGAAACAGCAAAGGAGTGACTCCAGAAAGTGCATGCTGGTTATGGTTAACCACATGTTGTCGCATGTTTATATTCTTTAAGGAAATTGGTATTTAATTTAATAAGAGTCATCATGGAACATCATGCAGCCAAAATGTTTACTAAAAACTTTGTGTTTGCTAAGAACCTAAGATAAAAGAAATGAACAGTGAAATGAGGATTTGTTGCCCTTTAACACACAAATACAATGCAAATTCTAGCAGAATTTAAACTGTGAAATCAGTTCTGAAATCCCTGGGATATATTCAGAGAGCAGTGCAGAAGATTAAATACAGTACCTGTATGACGGGGTTTCCTCCCTCGAGCAGGGCGATGGCCAACAGGATGCTCTCCTGAAAGATGCGGTCGCTGGTGGCGTTCATGATGAGGTCGATGACCAGGTCAGATGCTCCCTCTCTGTCCAGGTGGCACTGCACCTCGGCCAGGCTCAGCTCCCCTCGGGCTCCCACCGAACAACCAGAGGATGCTAAGGGGGCAACAACCATATTTGCTTGTTGAACATCCCATTCCAGATTTAGTTCCCCCTTTGCTGTTACAATAACTTCCACTCTTCTGGGAAAGTTCAAGGGCTAGAGTTCTTCCACTCCAACCTTAGCAAACCACGTCTTCACAGAGTTTGCTTTTTTGTCATGCATTGTGCCAGCATGGCAACAGTTTAGGGGCCTACATATGTGTGTGACACAGAAGACAGACAGGGGAAGGACAGTGGTCTCTGGCACTGACATTCTACCTGCGTCTAGGGACCTAAATGTGTTGAAATATGGGAATTTGGGTGAGTAACAAACTGTATAACAAAATATGCAAACCAAGCACCATAGCATACTGACGTGATTTGCATTGTTTAGCTTTTACCTTCCATATACACACTTGCACATACACACATACACATATTTACACAAACACTTCCTGTAGCAGGTGCCTCTGCAGGCTATTCCCACAGGAAGTGTGGGCATCCTGCTCCCGTTGCCTGGCAACAGCAGAGACGGCTCTGAATATGTAGGACATGCAGCACAAAAACACCAAGGGTGACGAGGGCAGGGAAGAAAAGAGAGAGAGAGAGACAGAGAGAGAGAGAGAGAGAGAGAGAGAGAGAGAGAGAGAGAGAGGGGAACTAATAGAGAGAGAGAGTAATAAAAAGCTAAACAGACAAACAGGACTGAAGCAACGAACAGACAGACTTATGATGAGAGGAACAGAAGGATGAAGGTGGAGATGGAGGGATAATGAGAGAGACGGACAACTGAAAATAGGAATAAAGGGATGTAGAGACCTCTATAAAACCCGTGTATGCCAAAAGCGGTTTAGTTTAGGTTTCAGCTAACATGTACACACACCGACCCGACTTGTCTACCTAACAAACACAGACACACACACTATGAGGTCCTTCCACTGACGTAATTACTGCTATGCCTACACATACCACTAACACTAACCAAGTTCTTGTTGTTGGAAAAAAACACCATTTTGCCATGTGGGGACCGACCAAATGTCCCCACAAGGATAGGAATATCTGACAGAATCTACCTTGTGGGGACATTTAATACCAAACAAGATTTTAAAAATGCCCCCACACACACACACCTTTTGTGACCATTCCATTGACGTAATTATTACTGTGCCTATTTTTTTATGCTATGTCTAGCATTAGGCTCTTTTAGTTTTGTTTGTGTGTTTTTAAATAACACACACACACAATATAACACACATTGTCACAACTGTGGATGGAGTCTGTTTACAAACAGACCTGTGGGAGCTTTACTCTGTGCCCCGGGGCCAAGGGGTCCGTTGCTGAAGGTGGTCAAGCTGTCCCTCCGTCCTCCTGGCTTGAAGTTGCCATAGTAACGGTTTACAAGGATTTGCCTCAGAGCTTCACCCTGGCAACACAAGACGAAGCAGAGTCAAACAAAGTCCAGTTTAACTAACATCAGCTGTGATCCTCAACATGTCATTTTAGGGCTCTAGATTAGGAAAGGACAGTTATCTGTTAAGATTTAGAGCTGATAATTCTCTATATACAATCATTATAATCACGTTTTATGTTAAAACAAATATTAAGAATATCAATAAAGGAGATCAGAGACAAACTCTGATCACACGGCCAGAAGGTTAACTTTATTATTATCTTGAAAGCGCTGTCCACATGACATGTGGCCTTTATAATGAGTGCTTAGGACAGGATTTAGGAAGGAGACTAAAAACCCAGTGTCCTCCTCACTAATCTCCAACCTTCTTAGGGAACATCTCAAATGTACAAAGATAAAACAAGCTACTATTTATGAGTTATTTACGAGTTATGAAGTAGTTTATAGCACAAGACACCATCTTACATCTCTACGCCTCAGCGTTTTGGCAGAATTCACAAACCTGCATCACAATTTTGTGTTGCTACAAACCTGACATGCAATCACTGGAAATCTGCACCATGAACAATTAATTATTAGCGATCATACATGTGTGAATTGAAACTACTCCTCACTCGTAGCACAAGAGGATGTGTCAAATTAATGGTGGGGAATCAAATATCTTCCCAAAATTGGTTGCAGTTCCTCAAAACATACTTCCACGTCCAAGATGTGTGGTCAGGTGGAGCATTCAGGGGTTTTCCTCTACACACACCGCTCACTCTATAGAGGTCACTGAAGATGTAATGACAGTTTGGTTTTTTCATTTTGTCTTTTTATCATTTTATATATGAGCTACTAAGATTATATATCTTAGTGATGCTTTTCCAGACTTATGGCGAGATTTCAAAACTGTGGTTAAAATCGCTAATCCTGGACAAGCATTACTTCATCTCAGAACTGGATGTAGATCAGATTTTTACCTCTGCTGTTCATAATCTGTAGGACTGCGCTAATAAAATCTCCTTAGATTCAACTAAAAAAAAAAACAAGCCACTTTTTTCATTGACAATATGTGACTGAAACACGCAACTATTGTGGAAATAGCACTAAACCTTGCACTCAGTACAGATGGGTGTTTCCTCTTGAGGAAGCGTGAGGCAGTTAGTAAAGGTAGTGGGAGTGTGTGAATGGAGACATGCTGCTCGAGCAGGGGGCCGCTGTTTCAGGTTCGAGCCATGCTACTACCTACCCGTTTCTGATCCTCCATTTGCTTCTGGGGCTGGTTGGGATCAAGGTCCTGAGAGCAAGGCGAGTGAGCAGCAAGCCAAAAAGAGAAAGAAGGAGGATGGACAGGGAGGGGAAGGGGCATCCAGGAGAACAAAAAGAAAGGAGGGATTAATTCTATCCACATTAGTCATCTTTTAATGGCATGCTGGGAAAAAAGGTGGGACAGATTTCATCATGCAGTTAAGTGGAGGAAATGAGAAGTGTTTGCATCCCTATGTGTGTGTGTGTGTGTGTGTGTGTGTGTGTCGTAAGTTGGCTGTGTAAGACATTACAAGCACTGGATTAAGTGACAAACCATAGATATGCACGTTTACCATAGCATAATGCTCCTCTGTAATTAATCAAAAGGACAAAAACAAAATAACCATTTAGTGGACATTTAGTCCATGACTAGATTTAAGTTCTATGCAAAAAGCCAACCCTGAAAGGCAAACAAGACGAAAGCTAATATGGCATCCTGTCTGTAGGTGTGCAAGTGTGTGGATGTGTTATTAGGGTGGATTGGATTCGCTTTCTACAATTAATGTCTTAATTACATAAGAGCAACAAAGGCAGCCAGGGTGAGAAACGCCTGGCATAGGTGAGAGAACAGATTAAAAAGTGGGAGGGAAAAAGCTGAACCCAGGTTACATAATAAATTGTGTGAGGGTTAATGACACAGAGTACACGGAATGAAATGACACCCATACACACATCAAATGAAAAGGGCAGAAATGTGAACACCACTGTAAAAGTAAGAGGATAAATAGATGTGTGAGAGGAGGTCCAAGCCAGGGGAAAAAAAATAAATTAAAAAAAAAAAAAAAAAAAACAGACCAGTCATGTGCGGCTATGCGATCAATCCGTTTATGAGGCTCCACCAGAGCTCTGTGTTTGTGTTTCACGGGTCTGTGTGTCTAAATGTGCGAGTCACCTCTGTGTCAACACAAATAGCTCCGATAAGGCTGTGTGTGTGTGTGTGTGTGTGTGTGTGTGTTTGTGTGTGCTGGGGCTGTAGCGGTAATGAAATGCATCTGGACAGATGCTATGGAACAGATCGACTACTATCCGCAACAACCCATATTCCTTCCAAAATATGGGTGTTGAACACACCTCGGCAAGGATCTCTGGCTCAGGAGGAGGAACCAGCTAATGGAGACAAAAAAATCCAAAAGTTAGTTAATACATAGAGCAAACAACCTAGCCACTTCAAACCTGGCATGCAAACGGCGCGTCTGTGTGCGCGTAAGAGTTTCTTTTTTAATTCATCTCGTTTACCCAGTCAGGCCATGGCTAATTGAACAGATCAGTGATAAAACGCACATGACTACAGACTAGCCCGAGAGGAATCTCAAAGAAGCACAAACAAGACGCGACAGCAAAATGAACACGCTGCATTAATACTGCATTCACTCACATGAGCCCTCACCCTGCAAGGTGCTATATTTGGAACCGGAGCGTCACGTGGCTTATATAACTAAGCCTCATCATGTAGGTCATCTGGGAAACCAGACTCAAGGCACAGGCCTGGGCATAAACACAGCCAACTTACAGGAAAGCTTCACTGACTCTTCTGCATTCTTAACCTGTTTATCCTTAATCCTTAAAGTGTATTATTGTCATTTAGCAAAATTGTAAAGGCAACCCTATGGCAGCACAGCCTTGCGTTTGAGTGAATTGATTTAAAAAAAAAAAAATGATGCCATGTTGTTTATTTATGAGGGGAGTAGATACACACAGGAGGTATGAAGTGTTGTCTGTCCTCAGCTACAACACACCTTAATACTTTTTTTTTTAAGTGAAGAAGTAGTATGTATGTAAAATCAGTGCACAAAGAATCACGAGATCTGACTAATTCACACTCCCGCCAGTTCTTGACAACACCGCTCTGATCGTTTCTCTGTTAACGTAATCCTTATTTTGAAAGGCATTGTGTTACTTCATTAATAACCAATTTCTCATAGCTTGCTTCTGAGTCAACGTAGACATTTACCAAAGGTTAACAGGTGATCAATGTCTGTAAAAGTTTGTTTATAAAATCATTATCTATACATGACAAATATATTGGGTGTGTGTTTTCCAAGGTAGTTATGGGTGTGTGTGTTTTATATTATACATAAGTAGGGATAGATAAATAGATAATATTACTTCCCTGATATTTTAAATGTATGTGTATATATATATCTATGTTTATGTATGTGTGTATGCATGTAGAAATCATGCGAGGTGAGTACAGTAGAGTGAGACGGCAAGGCAAGAGCATGCGCTACAGCTTCACGGTCCGAACTTTCAGCACGGCACGTATGACAGCATGGACAACACAGACAACACGTGGTTGACAGAAAGCAAACACTGAAAATGTGACACACACACACACACACGGTACAGCTCAAGATCGCGGCACACACTCGGCCCGCTCGAGGGAGAGGGACAGACAGCTGGTGCACGGCTTACGGTACTGATCTGACCACACACACACCACATACATCACACACACCACGCACATCACACACATACACGTCTCTGGACACATAGAAAAAAAAACTTTGAAAAGTGGTTGTCTTAATGCCAGCAGCAGCCTGCAGACACCCCAGCGAGTGGAAAGGGGTGGGGGGTGTGGTGTAATAACAACCTGTGACGCACGACGCCACGCAGTTGAGTAATAACACTACCAGCCAGGAATCTCCCTTTGTGCAAGTTCGCATGAAGGGCTGAAAAGAAGAACCTTGTGATGTTAGCAAGGTGTGACTTACAAATGTCCCTTTGCATCCAGCGACATGCTTATCATGCTTCGCATCAGTTCAGAAGAAACAACATGCGTAGTGTCTAAGACCGTTTGTTCATTTTCTCCACTGTTCAGTCAAGATCTGGGGGCAGCAGAAGGTGGTAGATCAAAACGCATGCCATGGAACAACTGGTCCGCCGTCACAGGGGTGATACTTGTTTGCATTACAAAGAAATCCACAGCATAATGTTGCACCACATGATCCATCATTAAACGCTAAATCATTTGACTTTTTTAACATTGTGTAGAGTCCTGCACAATACAGTTTTCTACATAATATGCCACATTTTAAATATAAAATACCTGTTTTCTTTTTGTGGACCAGCTAAATTCGCTCTCGGTTTACTCTGTTAAGCAAAATCACATGGAAAAAAAAATACTCTGTTTTGACGACACTGGCAGATACCGACACAGATTATTGCCAATTTTGCCTTATTAGGAGAGCATTATTGCCATGAGTCACTCCAAATGATTTTGTAGATTTCATAGAAGGGAAACGGGCCATACTTTGTGTATGGCCCTGTATTTGTGCATATCTTAAATAGGTCACAACGCCCAGCTATACAGGAAAGCTGTATACTTGTCTGTGCCACCCAATAAAAATTAGACTTTCTCACAAAAAGCTTTAATGAGAGGTCATTCACACCTTTATTCACTGTTGTATTTTCTGGCTCTAAAGCCATAAGTACAGCAAGCAGCTTCTTGATGCTGAAGCAATTCGTAATAATAAATCTAATAATCTAGCAGAGCAGGTACAATCAGTAGAAACAGTGGCTATCGTTCACATGATTCTTTGTCCCGTTGTTTTTTTGTTTTTTTTTGCATCCTGGGAAGACACTCCAGCACACACAGGGGCATAATGACCAGGTCAGCCTCTGTATAACATATCAGTTATGCCAAATGAGCTCCATTAAAACTGGCGGGGTGTGTGGGTATGTGTGTGTGTGTGTGTACGTGTGCTGGAGAGATCCCACCATAAACGTGATATGGCAAAACAGAAGGGAATTAGAAGGGTTAACAGGTGAAGGGAAGGGGCTATAAAATGGACCAATGCTTTATCACTCCATTTTGAGTGAGTGTGTGTGTGTGTGTGTGTGTGTATGCTGCCAGTGTCTCTCAGTAAACAGCCTTTGCCACACGTTTATTGGCAATTACAGTAGAAGGTCACACATCAACAGGGAGACTCAATTCCAGGAAAAAAAAAGGCAAACGGGTCTTATGTAACCGCTGCCCAAGCACTGGCAGGTACCCAAGAATCGTGCAGTGTACAGGAAGGAAATTGGGACAAGGCCCCACACACACACACACACACACACACACACACACACACACACACGCATGAACATATCTACCCCTACTGGGCACCGATGGCACTACAGAGGCAGAGCTGCACACACACACACAGCCAATAGGTTAGGATTACCCCGACTTAGACTAAGAGAGAAAGAAAGGGGGATGTGATAGTTTCACAATGATTGTAATCAGCTGGCAAAGATCACGCCTAAAACACACCTGCACAATCCACGGCCTCACCCTGCTCTGCCTCATTATGCAACCCCCGAGCTCAGAGGTTCACAGAGTGAAGACATAAATCTGCATTATCCTAATCCACCTTACATCACACGAACACACAGATACAAACACGGCCTCCAGTCTGCGTTATGAGTGTGTGTTTGTACAGAGATGAGCAGACAGCCTCGATGACAACAGCATCAGTGAAAAGGAAATAACATGTTACATGTGTGTGTGTGTGTGTGATGAGATAGAGAGAAGATAATAAGCATAGATTTGGTCATTTCCCTTGAGACTAATCAGAAGTCAGCTTCTACACAACATCTTCATAGCTCTATTTGTCTCCATCTATTCTTGAACTTCTTGGAGATGAGATGATTAGCAAGAAACGCTTCAGGGCTAAAAGTGTATTAGAACGAAGAGGAAGATGGCAGGTTCCTTTCTTCTATTTCTAATTCTCATTTAAGACTGAATGTAAACATGCATTTCTAAGCTCTTCTCTTTTGAACTTGGATCAAAAGCCTGTAATTATCATGATGGACCCACAGAACACGCTGAAATGAAGACGCCCACCATTCGCTTTTAAAACTTTTCCCATGATCAAGTTTGTGGTTTATCTTGCAGGGAGGAGCTATTGATTGATTTGACAAATCACATACCTGGACTCCAAGATCAAACCCCACTAGCTACTATTTTCTTTTTGCTAACCTAATCGCTTTACTCATATGCAATGACCTACAGGAAGTGCTACAGAGAAACACTTTCAAAAAGTGGAAAAAACATTTAAACGTTTAACCCATCATTTCAGAAATGAATCATTTCATCAGATCGCAGCTCAGGAGACAAGTTAAAGTGTACAGTAATGGTGGAAAAATTAATCTTGTACAGGGTGTCTGAATATATTTATAACTTTGATACCAAGTGAAAAATTTACTATCACACATAGAATTACCAATCGAGGAAATGTGTACACACAAAGCCAAATGCTTTTTCCTTAAAGTGTGGATTTGAGCACAAACACTGGATATGAGCACTGTTTGTGATGCACAAAACATCCAGAAGATAATCCAAATGCTGCCATGCACGCTGCAACACATCCACATCAATGCTTTCAACAGCAGTTGTGATTCTTGTCTTCAGATCATCAAATGAAGATGAGAAAATGTGTCAAAACCTGATATTCAGAAAAACCTAATGTGTTTCTCTGCAAAATGGGACAATTCCAATATTTCTACACCTCCTGGTTGACTTGGATAAAAGATGTGAAGATATTTTTTTGGACATTCCTGTCATCGAGAAATAAATCAGATCTTAGATTTATGAATATATAATGTAATTATGTAATGAATAATATTAATAAGTCTAATATAGATAGCTAAAAGGCACAACTGGCAGAACCCAGTGATAAGGCTTTGTTATGTCATATTAAAGCTCAGATTAAATCACTTAAAAAATCATTTCATCAGTTTCAATCCTTACATGAGAGTAAGCATATCTATCACCACATTTCTTTCTTGTTATCTCTAAAGCTAATTTCTTCTCACATCTCTGCCCCTCATGTACTGTAAACAACTGAGGTAGCATGGACACAGAATTCAAAATGGGTATAGATGGAACTGGTAAAACAGCACTTGTGTTGTCCCGAAACCCACAACGAAGTCTCTGATGGAAACTTTGGTTAAGTACATTTTACAAAACCCAGCCCAGAAGAAGTGATCCTTGACTATGCTGGAAAAACTAGCAGAAATGTGCAAATTTGTGAACCCAGCCTTACCTCTACTACAAATTAGCATACCTAAGGTCGTGTACTTTATGTCACATTTCACCCAGTAAGTGTCTGCACACTAACACCCACATACAACACTCAACTTCCTCTTCATGTAGACAAAATATGCAGTCTCACACACACACACACACATGTATATATACATGCATACATACATACATACACACACACACACATACATATACATATATATATATATATATATATATATATATATATATATATATATAAAAATAAATATATGAGCAATATGACAAAAATATTAATTCACAGTGAGTAGAGTGAGCAGACATTTTCATAATACAAGCAATATATATATATATATATATATATATATATATATATATATATATATATATATATATATATATAAAATACATAAAATACATACTTATATATACTTATTATACTTATTACTACATGTTGCTGTTATTTAAAAAAAAAAATCTAACACCCTTACTCATACAAACCAACAAACAGGAAACCAAGAATGCAGTTCAATTCAGTTTTAAAAGTGTGTGCTATTATGTGTTACTAGGTGCTACTGTGGGTAACAACAGAGTGTGATGTAAGTACTGACGATACCCAGGTTATCCTAAAAAAAGCATATTGTGAGAAATTATTATCACATCCCTATTTCACTGTTATTGCCATGCCCTAATGGGGCCTAATTACTGGCACAGACATCATACTTTGGATATCTGCGTACTGACACCCACAAAAGACGACACTTAACTTCCTCTATGAGTAGAAAAAAGAAAAAAAAAAAACTAACACATTCAGACAGAAGCTGTTATACAGCAAAGACCTTAGCCTCACCCACAAACCCATTCACAGGTATCATGCCGGTAAGTGACACGGATGTGCGCACACAAACACACACACCCCTCAACACATCTGCAGAATTTCTCAAGTTATCTTCAAAGGGGTTTACTACAAACTGTGTACAACCGCGGGTGACTATTTCTCTGCCTACACATTAATCAAACCATAACCTTTATAATTCCTTTTAGTTTTACAAATAAAAGCCACATTTTATGTAAATCTCTAATTTTCTCCAGACTTTCAGCACATCGTCAACATTTCTGATGTTTTCCCTATCATTGTGCAATCACACAAACACACACACACACAGATTTATATCAGATTAAATCTGTGTGCATGACGGGCCACAAGTTAACTTGTGGGGAAACGTCAAACATTATTTTATATTGAAAATAAAGCGTTAAAAACTATATAAGGTTGTAACCGAGAGAGGTTTGTGATTTTTTTTTTTTTGCAAAGACACTGACTCCAAACACTGGTTACTTTAGCGGTTACTTCACTGGTCTTGTGGGGAAATCTAGCAACAACAAAGCACACACACATACACAGAAAACAGCATTTTACATAAATCCGCACACACTCATACACACACCTACATTAAAAAGAGACAAAAGGGGACAGGTTTGTGGTGGGAACCAAAACAAAACAAAAAAAATACCCCACTAGACTAAAGGCACTAAACTAGAAGGAGGACAGCTACAGCACGCAAGCAAGAAGCAGAAGACAAAGAATGAAGGGGGAAAAAAAGATGAAAGATCAACCTCAGCCACATCCAGCTCATCGTCAAAGGCAATCAGCTGCAAGAGAAGAACACAAGCCTGGGGTTAGTGGGGAAAAGAGGCAGAACCAAACCCAAATGTTCACACACCCACGAGGGGGGAAAAATTAGGTAGGTGGGGTTATGCAATTTAAAAAGCATAGAGCGGTAAACCCAAGTATAAGGGCTTGATCTAGAGGAGAAGGGCATATTACTAAGCAAGCTGAACAGAAAGTGCAAACAATAAACCAAGCACTCTCACTATATATCACCAAAGCAGAGGTAATTATCCAAATTACCAGAAACTGTGCACTTTTATTTTAGTGACTAATAAATTGGGTAATAATGCCTGCTCTGTGTCCTCAGCTTCAATCTACCGTATAGTACGCTGGAGCTTTCACGGGCTGTCTCAGTGCCTTATCTCATGCAGCTATCACAATTTTACATACTAAAAAAAAGGAAAATGTCTCAATAATTTGAATATTAATTGTGCTGGCTTGATACAGGAGTGCTAAGAAACCAAGCCTCCATTTGGTTTAGACTGACTATCCAGTATTAGTAGTCACTGGATCAGGTCACCTGTTTACCTGATAAACTAGCAACTCACGATGAATCCTTACATATGATTAGGCTAAAATTCAGGAGCAGTGCAGTCTGTCGGGAAAATCAGGGAGGATTACGGACAACACTTTATTTGGATAGTCCAGTGTAGACGCTCTACAGACAACAAACTATCTACAGACTGTCATGTCAAAGGTTAATGGTTGCTGCTGTTTAGCAGATAATCTATACACATTATATACAAAATCAACTCATCCTTCTTTCTTTCACTTTCTTCGACTGGTTTATAGCTCTGGATGTTTAGTAGATTATCTACAGTTCCCTCCAGAATTACTGACACCTTTCATGAAAATGAGCAAAAGTTACAGTACATATATATATATATATATATATATATATATATATATATATATATATATATATATATATATATATATATATATACATATATATATGTATAAAAAAAATATGAAATAGTTGATATTTTAAGCTCAAAAATCTTCTCCCCCAATCACTTTTTTTTTGTTTTTTTGTTTTTTTATAATTAAAAAAATCCCTTACAATTAACACATGCCAGCTGTATCTTTCTTGAAAAGACCAAAATTCTGTTGAAAGTTCTGTACTTCCTTCTATGGTAATAGATGATGGGTATTTACAGGATTTTACAAATTTTTTTTTTTTTTTTTATGTGTGCAACCTCATATTTCTACCACATGCAAACAGGATAGGGTTACACATGCACAAGCAAGCACAGCTCACAGCAAATGAAAACCAACAGCAAATGAAAAATAATAAACAATACTGAAAAAAAAAAAAATGAAAACGTTTCAGGGGGTCAATATTTCTTAGGGACGTTATTCGTTTTAGCCCATATAGTTTTTGGAGAGAAAATGCTATTACTTCTGATGAAGACGATAAAAAGATAAACAGCTTCTACTGCTTGAAAAATTGAATTATTGTGCATAAGGTTTATTTTCCACAATCGCTTTTGCTCAGTTTTATGAAGGGAACAGTAAAGCTTACTAAAGCTATCAATTCTATATTTAGTTCTTGCGGAGTCAGTAAGTTTTATCACATGTTGTGGAAAGATACACATCACTTAATATGCTGATAGACTGGCTCAGGACAATCTATAGATGGTTTGTAGAGCATGACGGTGACAAAAAGAGATACTTTTTACAATTTAGTTTCCATATATAATAGGTGAAATTCAGACTTTTCTTTTTTTTATAACAAGATATGATTGTTTAAGGACCTTACTTACTTCAGCTAAAGTGCATAATATCAGCTATTCTTCTCCGAAAGAGAGGAAGTTGCTACAGTGGCAGAGCTGGCCAAATATTGAGCCACCGTCATTACCCCGAATTTAGTTTGTTAACCACAGAATCTTGCTTGGTGATATAGCCCTTGGGTGTCTGAAACTCGTGTACTGAATGGCTGCAGTGCTGGAGGAGATAGTGATTTATAGAGATGAGTGTTTAGTGGGTCATCTCAGTAAAAACATGATAATTAACTTCTGAGTTGACTCAGGCCGGTAGAACTCCAGACCTCTGCATTATGCAGTGTGAAACTGCGGCCCTCCAGTAGCAGTAGCTCTGACACACTTTATCTAGACCAAGACTGGTGATTTGAGTAATATTAGTGTGAGGAGATTCATTCAGCCAAATAGGACAGATTATTAGTGATTAGAACATGCTGCTGGGGCTCACTGAGTGTTAAGAGTCTTAAAAATGGACTGACCCTGAAAACAATGAACTGCTAGTGTAGTTTTTGTTTTCGTGCACGTAATGGTAACCCACAAACCCACATCAAAGAATAAAACTGACAACGCATTTGAAAAGCTGTCAGGAAGATAAGAGAAAGGGCAGAATCCAGTTTGTATGCACTGTGTGTGTGTGTGTGTGTGTGTGTGTGTGTGTGCGCGCTTTAACAGTAAACCTTTTGCATAACTCAGGACAGACACCGTGATAAGGCCACAATGGAGTTTTTTAACAATAGGACCTGGACTCTGTGCTGTTCTACACAAAGGTACCTTCTGTGTTTTTACCTTCTCGCCATAACCCCGGTCTTTGGTCATCATTTCCCTGAGAGTCTGAAGAACCTTAATGCACAAACGCTCCTCATTTTCCTCCAACAGCTGCTTAGTGTGTTTTATTAGCCTGGAAAATGGAGTGAGACAGAGAGAGAGAGTGAAAGAGAGAGAGCGAAAGAGAGAGAGAGAGAGAGAGAAAGACATCCAGAGAGAGAGGGCAAAGTGAGCGAGAGAGGCAGACAGAGAGAGAGCAAACAGAGAGCAAGAGAGTGAAAGAGAGAGAGAGAGAGAGAGAGAGTGCAAAGAGAGAGAGAGAGAGAGGCAGAGAGTGAGACAGACACAGAGCAAAGAGAGAGCAAGAAGGCAAAAGAGAGAGAGAGAGAGAGAGAGAGAGAGAGACGTAAATATATAGTAATTATAAACTTGAACTGGAAATGTTCTGATTTTTTGTAACTAATAAAAATGGAGATAAAACATCACTTCTTGTTCATTTGGGATCTAAATCTCCATCTGGATTTCTGTGAAGCTGCTTTGTTCTAATTACTTTTGGTAAAAGCACTATATAAACTGAACTGAACTGAATAATGCAGAAAACCAGGACAGATTCTCTTTGTTTAAAAAAAAAAAATCTGGAAAAAGAACTTTGTAATAAGTTAGCAAGTATTATCAAAAATTTTTATCATCAATATCAAATTAAAGCCTTGCAAAATATTTACAATTGTTTTTTCTTATATCTCCCAGGTTTAATTACGTTTATGTGCAATAAATCTAACTACACTGAAATGGTATCATGGGTCATGAGTACGAGCAGATAGGTGTGTCTTTCCCGCTCTTATCTGTGTGTGCGCAACCACACACACACACACACACACGTCAGTCCATGCTGTAATCTCACTTCTACGTGTTCATCTCACACACCTCTCCACTATTTAATCCTATCACCACACACACACACACACACACACACACACACACACTTAATCCCAGCAGAAAACACCTCTACAAGAAATCCTCAGCTATGATGCACACATTCACTCGCTCACTCTCACACACACTGAGGACAGCTACTAACAGGTAAATGTTACACCTGCTCATATATCTCCATTATAGCTATTGTGTAATGGAAGAAAAGAGCTCCAGAAGCTTCTTGTCAGCCACAAGTACAGCACTGTGCAAAAGTCTTAAGCACCCTATTTTTTTTTTAGTACAAACTTTGGTATAGGTTTTTATTTTATGACTTCTATATTATCAAGTTAGTACAAAAACATTTTAGATTCCATACATTAGTTTCCAGCACAAAATTAAATGTTACAGAAAAATGTTTGTATATCAGTAATGGAAGCAGTAGATTACATAAGAGACCATTTTTCAGACAAAAAAAAAAAAAACATAATGAAGGCTGCTGGGTTTCACTGCAAAAATAAGAAGCAAGTCGACAGTCAAAGTCTCCAGAAGAACCGTGGCTGATTTTGCAAGATGCTCAGTAACACTTCCAGCTCATTTCCTTATAAAACTGCACAAATTGTACCTGAGACTATTCATTTTTTTTTAGAGTCATCACACCAAATATTGACTTTGTTTCTTTTATTACTACAGTATTTCTTTTTTAATGTAGAAACATTTAATTTCATTATTTTTGAAGGCATCTTTGCTCCACAGCATTTCTTTGAATGTGCCTGAGACTTTTGCACACTACTGTATATGGGCAGATTGAAAATTATTATGGGAAATTATTAGGATAGTCTTACTTGGAGATGAAGCCTCCGCTCTCACACTTCTTCCGAGCCTCCGTGTTCTCAGGGAAGAGCAGCTCGGGTCTGTGAAGGACATCCACGAGTACGGAGAGCTCAGCCTGCACCAGGGGCCTTAAACGGTCCTCCAGAGCAGAGACAATGTCCTGATAAACACACACAAAAACACACGGTGGTGTAAAGGGGACAGGTCGCTTATAGAATTATAATACAACCACTAGGAGAATGTAGCCACCACATTCAAACATTACATTACATGAAAGTGAGTAGAATCTATTTCCAGGACAAGAAGACCATAAATGTCTTTATGTAATTCAATTGCAGATGTTTCAAAAATATGATTTAAAAGATTTTAGCCAGTAAAGAAATATATGAAAAACCGGAAAACACCAGGATGAGTTGAACAGATATGATTTGGGTGCACAGCCTACACTTCCTTATCAGCTCGTGACAGAAGCTACACAATAACGTGATTTTTTAGTATGTGTGTGTTCACTTGTTCACATTTCTGCTTCCCAGTTCTTGGTATTCTAAACTCTGTTCCTGGACACTGAGTTTAATTTTAACCACATTTGTCTCAGTGATGTGTTAATGTTTTCTAATGTGCTTATTCTAATAATTATTATAGAATCTGTACAAGGTGTTAAAAAGCACTTAAATTTAGCTTTTGTTAAGAATTGGAGAACTAAAAAATAGCTCTTTTTAGGAGCAATTGAATTGCTTAGTATTAACAGAAGGGGTTGAATTAAATAAATATGTGACTACGAAACAAGAAGAACGTGACGCTAACGGTGTCAACAAGGATGCCTCCGCTGCCAACAAGTCTAGTCCTTCTTGTTACCAATTTGTACGCCTCAAATACTCTTAAAATATACTTCAAACAGGAAGGAAGCTATTGAAGAAAAATTATTTCAGACATTTGACCTTGCTGTGAATTTGACTCACTCTAAAGAGAATCTTGGACGGATGCACGGACAAGTTATGGAGGCATGACAATGTATAAATGGCTTAAATCATTTGGGACAAACACAACACTGACATCCTGTTTCAGCACTAGCACCCACACAAACCAAACCCATGACACCCACTGGCTCAGATGAACGAGAAGTGACCGATCTGCTGTGTAGTCCTTGGAATTTCGTTTTGAACCCTGTGACTGAGAGCGAGTAAGGGCAGTTGTGAGATCACAGTGAAGGGCTTTGGTTTAGTCTGAGCCCAACAAGAGAGCACATAGACACGCAGCCTCCTACATGAAATGTGCAAAGGGCGGCAGGTGTGGTGCAAATGTGATTAAGTGAAACTACACATCATATGATCGACTCCCCCATATATGCTTCCACACACGCACACAGAGACACACCCCAAAAGCTGACTTCTCAGTCTTCAAGTATGGAATGACAAGTTCAGGTATGCACACACATTCTATTTTCATTTCTTTAACACACAATCATGCGTATGCTATGACTTCCTGTGAACTAAAAGCAGGCTTACGAGAAGGGAGGGGCTCTGATCAGAAATCAGCTGCTCCCCAGTGACACTGGGGGGCTTCAAAAGGAAGTGGAAATAAAGCCCGGGACAGCTACAGCTACTGACCTGGTACCAGAGAACTTCGGGTCCTTTACCTTCTTTTGAGTGTAACGGTTGTGGCTATGAGCAAAGCCCTTCACCCTCAGTTGTTATTTCAACTAATATGCCTTGAAAAAGTAAATATATCAGGGTGAGCTGAACGAACATCTGTTCCAGCACTTAACAAGTGTCCGGATTCCTCTATCAGATCAAATCAGATAATTGTGTGTACTGGAAAAAACAAAGGCACTAATAATGTTGAGAAGGTTTTTCTTTAGTTGTGGAAGTGAGTCATAATCACTGGTTCGTGTCATTGTCTTAAAACAGAAATAACATTGCTGTTGTGTTGTTCATTTCTACAGCATACCTTTACTGTACAGAAAGGTGAAAGTGAGTCTGTGTGTCTTTATGTGCCTGTGTGATAGGAATGCAAGTGTGTGTGAGCAGGTATGTGTGTGTGTGTGTTGGACATGTATGGAATGTTTGTTATGTATTTGTTTCAGCATGTCACGTGCGTGCTAATGTTTGTGTGTGTGTTTGTCCTAGCTGTGGTGAGGTGACATTGGAAAAAACCAAACATTCATATTTTGTACTAAGACAGACTAAGTACCAAACACGTTCCCCTGCTGTGCCTGCCATTCGAGTGTTGGTGCTTACCTGCAGCCTCTCGATGATGTTTCTGTAGTCTTTGGATGCGCTGATTGTGGAGTCTCGTCTGGAGGCGTTCCGAGCCGACATCCTCCAATTCAGGATGGTCTTCTGTACAACGGTGTTAGATTTTACAAACAGGTTGTTCACCTGGCTGTCCAGGTCAACCGGAATGGCAATCGCCCGACTTTTGGCTGCATGTAATGCAAAGACTTTGTCAAGAGGTTGTAAGGCCTCAGAATAGGTAGAGAGTGTATTTTGTGAACGGTGCCTTGTCGCTCACACGGGTCAGAGCCCGAGACGGCCATTCTTACCCACGTCAGAGAGGACTTTGATGCAGCTCTCCACTGATGCCTTCTGGGTGGGCATGAGCCAGCTACAGTGGTACACCCGGAAAACACCCTGCAACAGCTGCACAAAGACCGGCTGACGGGTCTGCCGTGGAGAAAAGGAAAAATAAAACAGAAGGAAATAGTTTGAAAGGAAAATCAATGGTGGGGAAAAAAGAAAACCAACGAACTGCATCACCAAGATTATTAAACACACAAAATTTAATACTGTCTTGATCACATGCTAAAAAGTCAAGAGAGCATTAGACACCTCACAAACCTATGACTGCTAAAACTTACCCTTCACTAAAACAATTACACAAGCAGAAAAAAACTATACGGCCAAAAGTTTGTGGACACCTAACCATCACAACCAGGTGTGCTTGTTGGAAATCCCATTCCAAAACCATGGGCATTAACCAGAGTTAGTCCCACCTTTGCCGTTATAATGAACCCCATTCTTCTGGGAAGGCTTTCCACTAGATTTTGGAGCATGGTTGTGAGGTCAGAATTCTGTACAGGCCACTCGAGTTCTTCCACTCCGATCTTGGCAAACCATGTCTTCATGGAGCTTGCTTTGTACATAGGGGCATCGTCATGCTGGAACAGGTTTGGACCTCTTAGTTCCAGTTAAGGGAATTTGAAATGCTACAGCGTACAAAGACATTCTATACAATTGTGTGCTTCCAACTTTGTGGCAACAGTTTGGAGAAGAACCACATATAGGTGTGATGATCAGGTGTCCACAAACTTTTGGCCATATAGTGTATGTGATAGTCTGTTCTACACAATAAGAAATTCCATGGGTTTATATGATATCTTCCTATACAGATATAATTTTAGAAATAAAACTTTCCACATTATGTTGAATTCATACCCTGTATAATCTAATTACTAAAATCTGATAATCACTGACACCCATTAAACTAATTGGGGGGGTGCTAAAGTAAAAAAAATCCACAGGCATCTTCTAAATTCAATCACAAATACACAGTCAGCTCTAGTGGGCCTGAAGGGTTATACCATGAATAAGAAAGAAATGAAAGGTCCTCAGATTTGTCTGAGGTCTGCGAGCTCAGTGCTCCCCAGACAGGCTTACTAGAAATGTGACTAACCAAGCCAAGGATGTCACCACACTATACTGTGCAATACCTCTATTAGTTTGTACAGAAGGGAGGCCTGTAACAACAGAGAGCAGACAATGTCATCACACCTCACTTCAGGGAAAAGAGTGATGTCATTTGTTGGTTAGAAAAGTTGTGGGGGTCCTTTCAGTTTTCAGACATTAACAGTTTTTATTAACAACCTTAAACCACATAAGACAAAGCACTGTCCTGATTCAAACCTTTAATCTGAAGAACTGATGACTTGGGTTTCTGGTTCAGCTAAGAAAGTACAGACCACTAAAACGAGTGTGATAGTGTTATCCGAGTACTTATGTTTGAATGTCAGTCTGTAATATTTCTTTTTGTGAACTTTGGCTTAAAGTGTTTCAACTAAACACGAATAAAACTCATTTTAATCAGTCTTGTTCACGTTCGCATCTATTGTTGACATAACCTAAGAGAAAGAGAGAGATTCTGTGGCATGCTAGCTTGTCTTCTCCGGTAGCCATTTTAGCACCTCGGGACAAACTACTGCTTTAAGTTACAAACTAAGTTTACATAAAATTACTGTGAACCATGCAAAAATCTAACACAATACAAATTTGTTTTACAATTTCTATCCTGTTAATGCTTGAGAATATGTTGGCTATTTATTCAAGTGCTTTCCACTTTCATATGGGAATCAAAAGGCATTCAGTTGGCTGAAAACTCTCCTGATCAGCAGCCAAATGGCCAAACAAAAACACATCCTAGTGAAATCCTCATGAGCAGGAAACAGCTGTCAGCACATATGGATTAGGTTCAATCCGGGGGAGTACCTAGACAAATACAGGTCTGAATGTTAAGTCAAAGTCACTGATGGGTCATCGTACAGGAGGGATGGTGGGCGGTGTTTAATGAAGTCAACATACCCAGGGGAGATGAGTACATACTAAATCTCCAAGTAAAGTGACAATACTTTCCAAGGACAGTTGAGCCAGTCAACTGTAAGAATTAGCTGATTACCTCTGACATCCATTCATGCACCCAGCCAAGGGTACACAGTGTGTAAGGACACATTTGTATATGCGCACACGCACGCGCACTCACACACACACACACACACACACAAACAGTAAAACCATTTGGCTAGACCTAACCACACTAGTAATGTTGCGAAACAGATATTTGGGAAGTCTGGATCTGTAGAATGGCTCACACAGAGGCCTGTATGTGTGTGTGTGTGTGTGTGTGTGTGTGTGTGTGTGCGTGTGCACCAGCAGTGCAAGCAAGTGTAACCAATGACTGGCTTGACTGCTTTTGGAAAACTTTGCAATGCACAGTCTGAGTTCTTGGAAAGCTGTGACTCAATCCAAGTAGTCAGCCTTTTTCTAAAGAAATGTGTGCATGTCTGTGGTGCACATGTGTGTGAAGAAATTTAGTGTTGAGCATGTGAGTGTGTGTGTATGTGTGAGTGTGAGTGTGAGTGTGTGTGTGTGTGTGGTAGATCTGAGATATGTAAAGGAACACCAGGATGTGAGGTGGGGGTGTTTGGAGGAGGACGGGTTACTGGTACTTACATACATGTGATGTGTCATCTAGATGGGGAGGGGGATCAAAATGATCAAAAATATGCTGCTTCCTTTATTAAACAAATGTAAGTCTTCAGCAACATTATCATTAAACAAATCATTAAACTTTGATATTAAATGTTAAACAGGAACCACACCCGAAGCCTCACAACAAATATAATAAGGAAGTATAAGTTAGTTTCTTTATAACGCTACAATGCGATTTATGTGCTTTCGTGTCTCGCAAACTGAAAGTAGAGCTTCGGGTCAATATAGAACCGCCTGGCAATGATTACCTGTAAACTAGTGCTCTGATCGGAAAAGGGGGAGCTGAAGAAAGTGGTGACAATGCTCATGACCGTCTCAGTGACATAGCGCTCCATCGTGGAGTCGGCGTGCTTGCGGTCGCTCGTGTTGTTGCAGACCTGCGAGCCGTAAATAACAATAACAAAAAAAAAAAAAAGATGCAGAAAATTAACGCAATGCGTAGGCCATGCTGAGTAAAGTCAGAATACGGCTCTGATTCACCCTTCCTGTGTCAGCAATAGCAGCACAATGACGCAAAGATCACGCAGAACAACATGGATGACTGTAACTCGCACTTAACAAACGATGTCTCGCTAAAATGAACTCCATGTCATGGGTTTAAATTTAAATTAAATAATTTAATTAATTAGTATCAGCTAAACCGGTTACAACTCGCAGCTTGAAGGATTCTAACACACATAGTTTGTACTAAATGTATTTCGCTCCCGACGGTATGGTCATATATCCCGAATGGGAATTCTACAGACATCTGTTCCGAGACCAGGCTTTCTCCGAATTCTTAACTTTGAAACTATACTGTATCTTAAGACATCTCATTGCTACATAAATTTAAATTAGTGCCCACCCTTCCTGTTTTTCTCTTTTGCACTTTAAATAACCCCTCAAAATCACTTTATCAGATAAAAAAATAATGCAAATTCATCACTTGTTGCTCTTGCCTTGTGGAATCATTTGTGCTGAAAATATCTCTCACATATCTCCGGTTCTATCTTGTATCTGACAAAACACAGAATCAAGGTTCAGAAGCTGTTGCATAGGTGATTACCCTGCATATATCAACCAGGAAGTTCTCAAAGAGCTTCCACATGTGGTTGCTTGTGTAGATCTCCTTCATCTCCACTTCTGTGTCTACATAGCAGTGGTTTAGGAAGTCGATATATGCAATCTTCACCTGCAGACAAACAAGACAATTATTGGAAATAATGGCCAAACAAATTGCTGTGGTTTTTCTCAAACCATAACAATGGCAATGCAGTCAGGAACTTTGTATGGACAAAAAAATTACTTGATTAAATAAATAAATACATTATGCCAAGAAAAAAATTCCCTAGTGATCCGACTTCTTGAGATAAGTATGTACACACTTTTTCTAAATTATACACCTTATATGCCATTATAAAATGTATTTCCAAGAAACACTTTATAAGGGTCTTACACTGTTGGAAGGTTTGATAATAGCCAGGCACAAAAACCAAAACTACCAAAACACCAGACCTGTGGGGTAGCTCTTAAATACAGGATAACAAAGGAACGCTTGTTCAAAATTCACTTAACTGAATTTTTCTTGGAATTAAATTAAATCTTCAATTAGCGGAATTTCCTGTTGTCAGTATTTAAACTAATACGAAGTTAAAATCTGATCTAATCACTTTTTCACAGAGAGCAGCTTTGGCCTCTTAATAATGAAGTTGGATGTCAGTTACAATTTATTTGTTATATGTTTTATATTGTTGTTTCAAAACTAGTATTTCCATTGCTTGTTCAACATGTCAGTGATTGGGATTGCTCCAGTGTCTCAAACAGACCGAGTCGTGTTGAGCACAGCACACCGAGAACAAGGTGGACGGCCTGACCTCAGGGATGCAGTCCTCATGGGTGACGACACGGACGATGTCATCCAGGGGCAGCAGTGAGTTGCACTTGATCTCCGTGTAGACGTTCTTGCCCTCAGTGCATACGGCCAGCAGCTCCACCAAGTGGATGTGGTACATCAGCGGGCTGTTTTCGTCCATCCGGTCTCGCTCCGAACGCATCATCTGCACCAACGTCTGGAACGAGGCTCGGTCGTTGTAGAACACCAACACGTCCTCCCCGGCATTCACCAGCTACGATGAGGAGGAGAGGGGTAGACGGAGATGAAGAAGGGGAGAAAGAAATGAGCATTAAAGTTCACAAGGCCTAAAAAGATGGCGGAAAAAATACCCATAACCCACCTCTGCCATCACGATATCCTGGCATTTCTTGATGAACTTGTTCTCAGCCTTGACGATGGTCTGCAGGAACTTGAGGTACTGAACGTGGCGGCCGTGCGTCTCGATGCAGTGCACAAAGTGCTGCACCACGCGGTCGTTGATCTCGCTACACAGCTGGAAGTTATTCATGAAGATGTGCTGCATGGTGACAGCCTCTAAGATCTACAGAGGGAGAACAGGGTCACAGCTAAACACACCCAGTGCTGCAATATGTCAAACTAAACAAATCTACTGAAAAGACAGCAATGTAGTGTCTAGATTAAATACCCAATATTGAGGACATATAGTGCTAAGATTGTAAGATGCTAGATCATGAGATATTTCAGGGGTTAAATATGAATGGTGTATATTCGATAAATCATGTATAATCTAGACTACAGGTAATACCCTCAGTATTTCCCAATTTCATAAAAGGCCATGCTACACTTCTATCTATTTCTAATCACTACAACTTTTGTACAGGTCTTTTTTTAGATTCATTTGCCATGGAAAAGTATTCCACTGCAGATTACCAGAAGGTCTTATCTACCTTATCAAGCCTATCAGGACATGCCCTAGATGCTGGATAACCCATATGAGTTCCATGAAATTCAAGCAAGACTTTTTTCCATCCAGCACAGATGTTAATTTACATGGACTCACCCCTGGATTGAGGAAGAGGTTAATGTGCTTGTGGAGCAGGGCTTGGTTCTGCTGGTTCCCAGCACAGAAGTTCTGGAGGAACTCGTGAGCCAGCTTCATGATCTCCTGCATTCTAATATCCTCACCCTGCCAAACCAAGCACACCTCATTATTGCATTTAGTTGGTTTTAGTTGGCTTTGATTGATTGTTTGTTTTTTAACTCTCTCCAAAGCAGGGTCCTAACAAGCCCCTTCATTTTCAAGTGGGAACCTTACGATATGCCTCAGATATGATATCTTACTACATCTGTTCAGCAGCAGATCTCACCACATCCTGATACTCTTGAGACTCACCAGATGCTTCTTACAGCAGAACTTTCTCATCGGAAATCTCACCTTCTCATAGGGGATCTGAAGTAGCTCAAGTACCACCACGTGAGCTCCCATGTTCCTCAGCAGCCTTTGCTGCTGTTTCTTACTTTTCTTCCCCGATACTCCCTCCTGAACACACAACTTGCTCAGCCTTAACAGGATCTATACAGAGCAAGAGTGAGAAAGAAGGAGAGAGAGCTTTTCTTTTACTTATAAAAGTGCCAGGCTTAAGTTGGCATTCTGCACTTAGTCATCATAGATCGATGACATTTCAACTAAATATCAACAGAAACACAAACTAAAGTATGATTAAGAGAGAATGAGTAGGAATGAACTAGATCATGAAAGACAACAACAACAACACACAACAACAAAACATGCCTTCATGCCAACTTATTATCTTTGGTTTTGAATGAAGGAGTTTAATTGGTGTTCGTAGGGCCGTAATAGCATGTAACAACTACTTCACCACTACGTCATGGCGCTGCCTTGCATGGGTTTGCAGGTGTGTGTGTGTGTGTGTGTGTGTGTGTGTGTTGTCTATAGAAATAAGGTACATTTACCTCCTTGACAACCCTGTAATTATAGCTGCTAGTGCTCTCCGTTTTATTTTTCTCCATGCCACTTATGTCACCCTGCATAAAGAGTGAAAACAAAACAGTCCACTTTCAAACACAGTAATTATTCAAGAGCAATCCAAACAGGGGTTAGTAGTGCCAAAATCACCGGCTCTGTGTCGAGCTAAGAGTAAAAAAATAAATAAATAAATAAATAAATAAAAAATAAAAAAGGCTGGTGGTTATTTTTCAGGTAAACATGGGAAATGGACCCACATTAAATAAAGTAACTGAAATTACTGGGCTAAAATCCTAACCCTTCCGAAGCCGTAACACTGCTCCTGGATAAATATTTTAAAACTTGTTACTCTGAGAAGTGTGAACATGATTCTAAACTGATCAAAAATTCAACAGACACATGATAAGGTCTATTCACAGTTAACCAATTCATATTTCGTAGTAAAGAAATCAATCTGATCCACTGATCGTTTATTGCTTCTAAGCACGATTCAGATTAAAGTAGGTGTTAATATCGTGGGGTGGGTCTCAGGGATGAACCAATGGGATTATATCTAATTTGTGCGTAATATTCACACTTCTCAAACCTTCTTTTTGTGGTCAGATTCAGCCGGACCATCGCCTCCATCCAGCGCGTCGTCCCCCTGGCGCTTGTACACCCACAGCTCAGACTTCTCCACAATGGAGCGCAGCTGGTCTAGGTCAGACTTTATCTGCTTGTAGTTATCTACGTCCTGACTGGTCACCAGGAGCTGGACCTGAAGATACAGTGAGAGAGAGAGAGAGAGACAGGTTGGGCTTAGTTGGGCTTAGGTTAGAATTAGCAGGTCATGTAATGTGGTTGAAAAGGAAATTTCCTTTTCAGAAACAAAGAAAACAGGGAAAGGGAAAGTTTTGTGTGTGAGTGTTTTATTTAGACACTTACTGAGCCAACAGTAACACTAAACCTCTCTGAAAGCTGAGGACCTGAAAGCTGAGGAAGTGTGTGTACCTGTTTGAAAGCCATGAGCACTTCCTGTCTCTGGCTGAAGTGTCTGAAGAGTAGGTGTAAAGCCCCAGACACCAGCGGAGGGTAGTCATGCATGGTGAGGTGCAGAAGAACCCTCAGGAACGTTCTGCCTCCGTGGTCATCAAGGTCTAGTGGTGTGTTCTCCTCGCTGAGTGGATAACAACAAAGACTCTTTTATGTACCAGGACAAAGAACTAAACATGCTTTGTATATGCAGAAATACTTGTATACAAAAAAATACAGATCTTTTATGGTTTATGGCATCTTCACACCTTGCACCAAAGATCCCCTCAGCCTGCTCTTCGATTTTCTCAAAATCTAGTGCTGTGGAAGGCAAAATGGACAAGCAAATAAACAAAGTAGGAGAAACAAAACAAAAAAAAAACACTCTTAAGAGTTAGGCATGGGGTTCGAACTCTTAAGCATGCGGTTCAAACACTTAAGCATGTGGTTCAAGCTTTCACCTGGTATACTATTAGGACCATCCCCATTAGCGGTAGCTGTAGTAGTAGCATTAGCACTAGTGTTACCATTAGCATTAGGATTAGGCAGAGTGTCGGTCTGAGTGTTGCTTCCATCAAACTCTTTTTTAAAAATGCACAGCAGGCAGGAAATCCTGTAGTCCAGACGCACATTCAGGATAAACTACAGAGTGAAAAAGACAAAAACACGGCTTACAACGGCCCTTTTAATATTCATACTAACAAGTCCACTTATTCAAGAACCTTTTCCCAGTTAACGACTTGCACCCATAGAACACTCTTCATATATAAAATCCCACCCTAAATGCTGCACATACACATCTAAACATTTACTCACGTACACAGTGAATGGACGCAAACACGTGACTCTTGTTACCTGGAGAATCTCAATGATCTTCAGCTTGGTGTCCATCACCAGGATGTCCTCCTTCTCAGGCTCCGTCTGGGTCTTGCCCACCTCTCCGTCCGGGGGTGCTGTAGGGGTGGAGGGCAGAAAGCCGCCCCCCCTTAGCACAACCTGGGTCATCAGTTCCCCGACACCATGGATAGACCTCATAACATTACTACCTGCAGAGATGAAGAGAGAAGATATCACGGATCAGTTAATGCCTCTTTTTATTAAGCCATTAAAAAACAGTAATATAAAAAACCATAACGTTCGCACAGGTGACAGATTAAACGACACCTTTGTTCTCGTCGCCTTTCTCCATTTTGTTGATGGGGTATATCGTGCTGACATGCACGCAGTCTAATATGGCTAGCAGGATCTTGGTCAGGCGCAGCAAGTCACTGAAGCTGTAGAAGCCGAAATAGATGAGGTTCCGCGCCAAGTTCACAACCTGTTCGTGACAAAATAACAGATTCAGACAGTGAGGTACACTCAGAATCAGACGTGACAGCTGACTGTGTTGAAATGGGGAGCCTGTGGAAACTCGCCTCGAACGTGAGTTTGTTTTTCTCCTTGTCTGAGAAGGGAACATTTTGACAGACCACAATTCTCAGATAATTCTCCACAAACTCCATAGTGAGAGCGAAACGCTCCTTAATTTCATCTCTGGTGGTGCCGTCGTTATCATAACTGAAAGACAAAAATGATGATAAAATCACCCATAGTACAAGCGAACAGCGCTTGTACATTTTCCTAGCTAACAGCACTGTGAAATATGAGAAACAAAATATTGGGTTGAGAAAAATAAAGATGTGGCTATGAGAATGAATACAATAATCATACTTTTATTTGGAAGGTCAGGGGGGAAAAACTAAAAGCTGACGTACTCATCGATGGCGATCTTGGAGGGGATCTCAGACCACAGGCGGGCGTATTTCACAGGCGTAACCGGTTCCTGGGGGTCACGATCCACATGCATGTGCAGCATGAGGCGGCAGAAGGAAGCGCGCAGGTCATAGGGCAGGTCCTCGTCTGACATGCAGCGCAGGATCAAGTCCACGTCCAGCTGACCTGAGATTTTGTTGATGGCCAGATACTGGCGGTCGAGGCACATGCGAGCAAACAGGTTTAGCTGGTACCTGAGGACAGGGGAAAGGAGAAGAGCTGAGTGTTAAAAATTCCATTAAAATTCGTCCGGTCATTTCCATTGGTTATTTCATTACATCATATTTATGTCTTTCCATTATTATTGCTCACTTTCTTTCTTGATTTATTGTATCCCTTTATGTTATTGTGATAATATTTCTAAAACGTACTTATGTTTGTTTACTCGTCCTGTGCACCACTCAAGCAGGTATTACCTGTAGTAGCTGACAACCTCCTGGTCTTCCTTCTGGCCTTCCTTGGCATCCTGTGCCAACTCCCTGATGCTCTTGCTGCGGATTTCCTTCCCGCTGTCTTTCCAAAACAACCACACCTCTTCCACATCTTCCTCTGTCTCTAGTGGAGGCTCTCCGACATTCAGAGAATCGATCTCAAACCGAGACAACACAAGTCTGAGAGAAAGTGAGAGAATAAAAAGACCTTTTACATCGTATCAATTTTACACTAAGTCGGACACACTATACTTAAGCCAGCATGTACAGAGAAGATGGATACATACAAATACACGAGGGTTTTTATGTACATTAAACTGTTTGACGATACAAATAGTTTCACAGTGTAAGAGCTCACTTGGTTTCTATGAGGATGTCGGCATTAGCTGGGTCCAGCACTGCATTACAGATCAGCTCCTGTGTGACTGGGATCGATTTATTCATTGACACACACAGATCAGAGAGGTAGTCCAGAAACCTATATATACACACACACACACACACACACACACAAGAAAATTAAGTAGAGAGCTATCAGATCTCTTATTCTATTAAACTCTATTAACATGGGTCCTGCATAGAGCTGTGCTGGTGGAGGTTCTCTGGCTCAGCATTGTACTTCTTATTATGTACTCTTCATTACTGGCATTATTCTTCCTCAAAGCATTTTACTAAATTTGCTTTGTTTGGACTATAAATTACAAAACAGACACTCATCATTGTGTTTGATTATAAACACTTTAAGCACACCCTGTCCTTTCCCCTTATATCCCTTTTCTCTTGTACGTTTTGGCTAGGTGTTTATTAGTTTTCCATTTTCTCTCCTCCCTCCTTTTTTTTTTTAAAGCATCTGTCCATGCACAAACCAGCTCTGGCCCTTTGCCTCTCACCTAGGCTCACGGTTCTTTCTCACAAGGCTGACAAAGGTGTCAATCTCAGCTGCGGTGATGTGCTTCTCCAGCAGCTTGCGGTTGTTATGTAGGAGAGCCGTGATGGTGTCCTCGGCCAGCACGTCATAGCCGATCTGCTTCTGCATGAACCGGAACTGCTTGGCAATGTACTCCTGCACCAAAAGGGGGGGCAGTCAAGCAGGTCAGCGGCAATAAAACAGGCAGCACTCTTACAAAAAAACACACACTGAAAACTAATCGGATATTGCTCCTGATTGGTCTGTGTGTCCTCAGGTCTATCTGATAAACAAAGGCAAGGTACAGCATCAGCTGTAGGGACTGTTACCTCTCCTGATTCAGCTCATAAAGAGACTGCTAATAAGTTTTCTTTTCTATTGTTGGACATTTGTGATTTGGTTCTTTCGGTGCTGGTGGCAACACTGTGGTTTGAGCTTACTGTGGCTTGAGTTCCCATGTCCTTGAAACGTGTATCTGCAGGCTTGCATTCTCATCCATGAGAAGGACAATCATTCTGCCCTGGTCCTTCAACTCTTTATTTGTGCTGTGTGGTGCTCTGATTCTCTGGGATGTCAAAGCGGACTCTGCATGACGTGGCACTGTGAGTGGGACTGTGACTATCTAGACATTACCGATTCTATTTCATAAACTCTAACCGATATATTTTTTATATTTTGCTTCTGTTTCTTCTCGCAGTATTTTCTAAACCATTAGTGTAAGAAAGGTGCTATTTAAATAAAATCATTACATATTATTATTGTAGGGGCTCCCCAGGTTTGGGTTGAGAATTCTACACTATGGTATGCATGTGGAGTTCTGGTCTTTTGAAAAATTTCACGAGTTTTCACACATTTTCACAAAAGTAGTTAGTGTACAGGTAAATGATAAGGGCAGACTAACAGTGAGCTTTCTAATGTGAACTGCACAAGGGAGTCTGACCATCACGGCCTCTTCTACAGCCCCAGATAGGAGGTTATTACAGACCACCAGATGCAGGCAGACTCAGGAAGTGAAGCTCACTCTTGAGGCAGAGATAAGGTCTAAACAGCTTGGTCTGGACAAAGCACGAGACAAAGAGTCTTTAATTCAATAACCTCTGCATAGTTCAGAGAACTACCATGTCAGAATCTAACGATCTCAGCTCAGAAAATCCTCTCAAAAACGCATCTGTTAGACAGTGTATGAATCTTTGTATAGGTAAAGTTCACAAAACAGTGCTGCTGTGTGATACAGAACAAAATCATGCTGTCAGACAACAGCGTTATTCTGTAAACGAGAGACAGGAAGTATTTATGTCCTCAGCGTCTGACTCGGAGTCTATTTTTTGCTTTTTAGATGCATTTTTCCATTATTAGTGTCTGGAGTACATGCTGTAAAAGGATGTGCCATCATGGCCATGAAAGTAAAACCTGACTACAACATGCTTTTGCTTTAAATAAAGTATTTTTTTTTAAAGTAAAGTAAAACCATCCCTGATCAAAATCTTCTGTGGCCTATTATCTAACAATCATTCTCATCACATTTCCTAGTAAGCAGCATCTCACACCTTCAGCAGCTTCTGAAAGAGAACCTAATCAAAGGAGCATTGCCTTAAACTCATGTGGATGCAGGACATATTGGTCTACTCATGACAACTGGGTCTACTCATGACAACTGGGTCTACTCATGACAACTGGGTCTACTCATGAGGCCTGTATGAGAAGAATTACTGCATGATCTGTTGAGTCAGAGTGCGATGTTTGGAAGGAAGTGCACATGCTTGGGATCAGCTGCGCAAAAACAGCACTTTTTGAAACTTATTATCTTAATAAAATATAAGGCAGTTCTGTCTCGATTTTGCTGCGATTCATCCATTGGCTCCCTCTAGCTGCCCCCACTGGATTTAAAACAGGGGTGCTTGTCTACAAAGCCAAAACTGAAGCAGCCACCTAGCTACCTCGAAACACTTCTCAAAGCCTGGTCTGTACCATGATCCCTGCTCAGCTCGACTCCCATTCTCTCAAGACACAAGGATGACATGTAGCCACCTTCTAATGAAGACTGAAGGCCCACCCCCTCACTAAGCACTTAAAGGTGCAATACTCAATTTTTTTTATTTCTCACTTGTACAAATAATCTGCAAAATATACAGAACATAATAACAAAATAACGGTTTATGCTATGACCTCAGGACAAAGGTATTAATAGGCTGAGAAAACCCATTTGGAATACCGACATCCGGTCTGGAATGCTTGTTTTGTTTTGGGATGGACCTTCCATCAGTCATGTTATAGACGCGCTACAGGCCACTGTAGATCCTGGGGGTGGAGCTTTGTGAACATGGCCGGGAAGGGGAGGGCACGGCCTCAAGGGGAGGTCAAGGCCTAACCCTCCTACTTAACCGTTAGAGAGCTAATCTTGAAAACAAAAATTGACTAATTTTACTTAATGCACTTTAGTGAGAATCACATTGTACACATAGACAAAAAACTTGACTGGTTGAATGTATTCTTTGCTGTACAAAGTTTTACACTAACTCCATGGGCATATGTTTTGATAAAGACTATACAAGCCTACTGTAAGTCACTCTGGATGAGGGTGTAAATGTAAATGTCTATCATACACCACATCATCCAGCACTTCTGGAAAGTCACAGGTGTAATTAAAACCAAGCTGATTATAAGTAAATACCCTTAATGACACCCACCTGGTTCTTCCTGTAGTCCTGCTGGGAATGGCGGAGCACTCGGTAACACAGCCGACAGATGTGCCTAAAAGGCGCGTGTCTCTGATCACCGAGCTCCTCCAATCGGAGCATGGGCCCGTCGCCGCTGTCTGTGAACGGAGCCTGCAGGAGCTTAAAGATCTGCAGTGGAGAAGAGAGGACAACACAGGCAAACACGTCAAAGCTAAAAGCCCACACGAACACTAACATGCACACGACAACGGTCAAGTGGAAACATTGTTCAGGTATGTGTGCACATCGCGCTGTGTAAAAATGCAAATAATACATTAAAATAAAGTATAATATATGGCATTTCTACCTGCTTGAGGATGTTCTGCTCCCGCATAAGCTTCTGGCGTTCGCGGTTCGGCTTGTTTACCATAATCTCCAGCACATCTTGCCCACTGTTTGGGATGTCCACCACAAAGAACACCAAATCCTCCAGCAGCTTGGTCACAAACCTGCACAAACAATCAGGGAACAGAAAGACACATAAGATCATCAACACATACACTTAGGGTCAAACTTATTTTACATTTTCTTTCCAAACCTATCTGTAAAACTGCAACAAGAAGTCATGTCATTTTTCAAGAATCCTAAATTAGATTTAAAAAAAAAACAAGTCTATAATAATACTAGTTTTGCCCACAGTCTTGATTGGATTCCATCCAATATATGAGCAAGATCAGAAGTTCTGCTTGTGGTATCAGGCGAGAGATTATCTCATAACACGCTGCACATAAAAAGCAGAAACACAACTATCTCTACATTGCAAAAAGTAAATCTTTATGTTTTTTACACATAAAAACAGTTAGAGATAGCATTTTTTATAAGTATATACATCTCAGTGCTACAATATTTTTAATTTATGCTACAACATTTGAAAATTTTTGAAACTATATTTGGAAACTAAATCATTATGAGGGGCCTTGAATATAAGTTTAAGTTAAGTTTCACCCTAACACTTTATAAACTAATAATAAAACCGAGCCTACACCACGTCCTAACTTATTTCTAAATTCCAGCTAGTGGATTTTCACGTGTGCACGAGCTTAAGGTCCCACACTTGTGCAAGATAACAATAAACTTTACTTAACCTGCCTGTTTTATTTATATACTCATAATTCTTATGTCATTGCTCCCCGATGATCTCTTCCCGATGCCGGTTCCAATTTGGAATAATTCCAACAGGGTGGCCCTCAGGAATTGACAATGGCTCATAAGCCAGTCATTCTGGGCCAAAAAAAATGATTACTCTCATTACAGACACATGCCTGTTATTGGCAACATTTCATTCAGTCTGCTGTCGTAACCCTTGGATCAGTCGAGTCTGGTGTTTAAGCCTTTAAAATAAAATAAAAAAATCTGGGCCCTCTGTCTATGTAACACTTGATTAGTGGTATAAACATATTACCTGTTGTATCATAGCACATTTCCTCTTTCCCCACTCTAGCCTAACATGTCTTAGGGTCCTACCTCCTTTCGTTCTGTGTAATTGTGCCTTTCTCCAGTTTACCGGCGATAGATGCCAACACTTTACTGGCATCATTGGCAAAGTCCAAGTCCCTGACCTCAGCAGGGGGGACAGGCACGATAGCAAAGGCCTCTTTGTCTTCTTTGATAGCAGATGTGCCAATCTAGATAGAGCATGAACAACAGATTTCATGCTGAAATGCTGGTTTACGGTTAATCTGTTTTGATCATCAAATCATGGTTGATTGAAACAATACACAAACATCAATGAATCATCTTAGTTATCCAAACAATAAGAGACAAATCTACCCGAAGCATGACAGGTTTTTCTTCCTCTTTGTCGATGGGGTTGTTGGTGCTGTGGACCCATGTGTTTGTGCACAGGTGTCGCAATCGCACATATGAGTTCCTAAAGGAAACAACACGTGCACTCAGAATTACAGACTCAAGACCACAAGACACATACCCTATAATATCAAGTGCTTTAATTACAATTATGTTTTGATGATGTCCTCTAAACACAGTTCATTACAGCTTACTCGCCAACACTCAGCTTTAAATTGCCCAACAAATATCTGAACAATGAGAGTTATGGCCGATGAGAAAAGAAAAGGACTGTATGACAAAATACACCTCAATTCATAAATACAATAAAGATCATATCAAGTGAGCCAAGCAGCAGCCCAGCGAGTTACTGCTTGAACAAGCAAAGCACAGATCCGCTCCATGCCTCTGTCCTCAAGGCAGGAGGTCATGAGCTAACAGAAAACGCTGTAAACAACATGTCTAAAATTTTCCCTTCGTCTCATTAATTAGGCTACGTAGTACTTTTCATACAGGGTTATTCATAAACGTGTTTGCTTGAGGTGATATTTTAAAGTGAAACTGCTTTATAAAGAGAAACCATTTTCAGTTTTTAGATTTTATAAATAGCACTCTATGTGCTATATCGTGAGAAGTTTATTTTACACATTGCCAACACGCTTAGAGAGAGACAGCTGGGGTAGAAGAAGGTATTTCAGCAGGCGTTCAGATTCATTTCAACCTTTTGGTGTATTGCACATTTGCCTGAGGGAAAGCCACCCAGTGTAGAGGAGGCAGTCATGTGAGAGTCTCTGAGCATCATTAAGTCAAGAACACATGGGGCGAGGAAGCAGAAAGCCCTTTCAGATGCCTGCACCCCCAGTGCGACACATGTGACTCGCATTACATTTCTGGTCTGAAGACAAGACAATTAAGGCAGAAAATTCAGGACGTCTTAGAGAGAGAGATAAGCACTGCTGCGTGACCAACGGGCTCGTCACACTCACTGAGCAAACAGGGTTTTCCAACGTGGTCATCAAGGTCAGCTAGGGTAGATAATTAATTAACTATTTTAACCCATCCGTGACACTGCTACTGAACTTTCCTGTGGTTTCAGGATAGAATGCTGGAGCCTCCATGTGCTTTTCAAATACATCTCCTCTACAAGGGTTTTATGTAAAATTCTTCAGAAGCTGAAATTACCGTCAAGATGAGTTCTGACAGGCCCCAGATCAACTAATGTGTGTATTTAGGCAAATGTTAGTTGCACAATCCTTATGTAAACTCTGTGAGAATTTATGGCGCTTGCTCAATTACACACACACACACACAGACACACACACACACCTGCCAGTTATCAAAGCCTGTATTGTTCTGATCCCGCACCACCGCGTCAGTGTGCAAACACATCCTCTTGAGGAACTATAGCGCCTCCCACCACTGACCGACCTCCCTGTATTTTTTTTTCTTCACTAAGTTGGCAGTTAAACAGTCACACATACATACAGTGACCCTAACTAACCCTCTGCCTCATCCGTAGTAACTCCTGGAATTAAAAAGCCCAAAAAAATTATGTATGGACACACACAAAAAGAAATGAAGCATTGGGCCACCAGCACGTACATCAGACACTGGTTGTATTTAGGCCAGGTTGCGTAATGGGCCACCTCATCAACAGGCTTACCTTTGTGTGTCCGTGTGTGTGTGTGTGTGTGTGTGTGTGTCTGTGTGTGTGTGTACTCTGTGGGCACTTGCATTAATTAGGCACGCCTAAAGCTCTTCTTTGTGCCAAGAGGTGTTTGTGTGCATGAGTGGGCATTTTGCAAGACAGACAGCATGCAGATTACAACGTGACACACACACACCACTTTTTCTTATCTTGTGAACTCAGACCACACTGATCTCTCTCCCACACACACAGAATCACAACTAAGCTTATCAAAACATCTACTAGCCACAGTAGATCATAAAATCTAGCGCTCAAAGCATAAACGGAAGGATGAGAGGAACTACAGCAGTATTAATAGCCGGGTATGCTGACAGCTCTCAAGCCTAGTATAGATATAAGCTTAGTTTCAATGCTACACACACACACACACACACACACACACACCTAAAACTCATATATAACTAACACAAAATGCACTTATATATACCCCTAGAGTAATAGTCCTAGCCTCACGTGGCCCGTTAAGAAATTATTAATTGATCGTGAAAGTTCTAACCATAGTTTATCCTTTGTGCCCAGTGCTGGTCCTTAAAATCTGCTGTTTAATTCTAATTTGAACAGGAGACCCAGGTAGGGTAGATTAGATACGAATCCGGACTCAACTGTGTATAACTAAAGCCAGGTTGAGCTTCAGGAGTGGGACGCAGAGGCACAGCCCCGAATCTTGATCATCCACACTCAAAGCCGGAATCTGGTTCAAATTCAACAGTGGCACTGCAACACAAGGCCGACTGCGTCATACAGGGATACTTTCCAGATGATCGGCAGTATAAACACAGCGTGTTGCGTAACATCTGGCCTGTGCTTGCCATCAGGAGACGAGACAAAATTAAACAGGATGAAATCGAGGGGAATGGTGACCACAGTTTCCGGCCTACTCTGAAGGTGGGACTTTCCTGCCTATTTTTCACATGATGAGGTCAGAATTCAGTGGAAGTCTTAATGAGGGTATGAGCTAGTAAATACACACACTGTCTCACACACACAGACAAACACACACACTCTCCCACACACGTATTCCCGCAAGCCAAATGATACATGTAAACGCAACTTGGATACAATGGAATTTTGTGAAAGCGCATATCAGTAAAAGTGTGTGTGTTTTGTGTGTCTGTGTGTAGCTTTCTGACGTTAAGTAAAATATTAGTCACCGGCATTCAACAGACAATAAAACCCGTGGCACGAGGTAATGGAAGTCACAAGATCACAGCTGTATTGTGCAGACTTGTGCAACCGCGTTATACTTGCAACACACACACACAGAAATGATAAACATACGAAATTTAGACTCAAAATATATATGGCTGCATACCTCATACTATACTACTACTAATAACAATAATATAGTAATAACAATAATAGTAATAATAACAGTAGTAATAACAACTCTGTAGCACACTAGTGCTCAGTATTTTCACATTAAAACACTATTAGTGTAATAAAATGGTGATGCATTACTGACATTTTGAGTCAGCAGCACAGAGAGACAATGACCATAAATTAATAGCCCAATAATAATAATAATAATAATAATAATAATAATAACAATAATAATAATAATAATAATAATAATAACAATAATAATAATAATAATAATAATAATAATAATCTGCCTTTCATGGTCACAGGTGTATTTTTAAACCGTGAAAACATCCATAGCTAAGGCGATTATATCTCAGTTTGTTTACACAAAGCAGAAATGGTCATGCTGGTCAGCCATCCTCCCTCCCTCCATCCACACATCTGCCTCTCTCTCACCCTCTCTCTTGGTGTGCCGCTTTAGCTAACACAGAGATTGAGGTCCAAGGTTGTGTCAGTTGGAAACTTGCTGACAAGAGACTTAAAACGGAAGCGTATCGGCTCAAACGAGCGCCAGCGCCATCAATTACAGATCTTTGTGTGGAAAAGGTTAAGGTCGTGGCAGGCAGTACCCTTTTCCAGGGGTCCAGGGAGCAGGAGAGAAAATCGATGCAACAGAACCTGCAGTGTCGACTATGCTCTCGTGTTACAAAGCCCTCGCTCGGGTTCTGTTGCTCTCACTGTAACCCAGATTAACCCCAACATCTCTACATCCCTCGGGATTCCAGACAACCCATACAAGCCATAGATTATAAAGTGAGTGTGGGAATGATGATGCTGGCCATTTTGCAAATGTTTAGCAAAAAAAAATGATTAAACATTGTGATTTTACGTGATGATGTAAAGTTAGTGAAACGGTATGGTGAGATTTCTACCTGGGTACCAGGGAGTCCCCTCCTCTAAGAGTGGTAGGGTCCAGCTCAAAGATGGAGGAGATGTCATTGCCGTCGGGGACAGAAATGAGGGTGTACATGACCTTCTCGTTGGGCGTGCGCAGACGAGCTCGTAAAGCCTCGTGCTCCAAGTCCAGCTGAGACAGAAGACACTTCATTACCATGGAAACTAAGCAACCAAGAGGTCAGCAAGCAGCACTGACGTAATACACACACACAAACACACACACAAAGCCAATCATACACTAAGGTAACCTTAATGATGCCATCGCACCAAATATAGATTACAGTGATATTTATCTTTACGTAGGAGACCATGCACCAGCTTTGTCAACGTGCTAAGCCTAGCCTATGACATGAGATATTATTCAGAAAGATCTTGTATAAAATATAATATGTGTATGGAGAAAAAAAGAAAATATATGTAGTATTGACCGCTGATTAAAAAAAAAAAAAAAAAAACTAATATCTATGTCTTGGTGGCCTTGACAAGCAAAAAGCCCTTTGCCTTTGCCCTGGTCATAGTCTCTCCAGGAAGCGAAGAGGTTGCTTCAGGAGTGGTTTCATACCACCATCTCCAGGCTAGCCTCAGTACTGCAGCCGTTTTTCCTCAGTGCAGCACCACCTTGTGTTTATACCAACATTCATCCAACAAATGCCTGTTGAACAATTGACTAAAAAAAATCAATTCATCAGACACACTTTATATCTTGCTCTTGCACCTTCAGCACTTCTCTGATTAACGAGCGATTCTAACAAAATTGAAGAATGAACAAGACTTTGTGTTCGCTTGTGTGAACACTCTTTAAGAGGCATTCTTAACTACGAAGTAATGTTTTTAACTTGTGGTCTCTTGAACAAAAGGTTGGTGACTGACACAGTCACAATTTCACACAAACACACCACACACGTCTCAATGGAGGACATGATTTTACACAACGTTATGCTTAAAATGTACAAAAATAAAGAATGGCACATACAGTGAATGTACAGGACTACACTATGGGATGGTGCACAAATGCAAGAAAGAATATGCACATTTAGCTATGTTTTGTACAGTGCACAGAGATCCAGAGCTATGTGTACAAGCATAATGAGAACAAAAAAATAGGGGAATTTAGGTGCAAATGGATTCTAACTGACCAACGGAAAGTACCTGGAAGTTAAAGGGGATAAAATCACCCGCCTAGAGCAGAAAACAAGATCCGGCACATAATTTAGATAAAGACACAAAGTGAATTAGACACACAAACAAAATGAAACAGGATTAAAAATATTACATGCAGGTACTTACTGAGGAACGAGACTCTTGAGACTCTTCTTCATAGTCCGGATTCACCTTTATAAAAAAAAAAAAAAAAAAAAAAAATGTGCACAATGAGATCGCAACACTTTCAGATGCCTGGGTGTAAAATAACCACTAACCATGTGGGCTCACAATGGGCATCTTTCACCATGGCACATAGTCACCTACCTTTCATATCCGTGAATATAAATGCATAGTTTAGTGATTGTCTGCTCTAACGTGCCTCACTCTTCATACAATGAGCTACATTATAAGGAAAAATATCATTAATTTATTAGCTTAAGAGTAGAATCAATTGATATACATCTAGATAGGCTTTTTTTCTTTAAGATATCAAATCTATAGGTTTTATTTCTTCCATAACATATACATATATTATATATGCGTTCACATAAATAACACTAAAATTTTGTCTAACTACAGCAGGCTGACACTAGCTGATGTCTGCAGAAGAAATCAGACAGCTTATTCTAGCTAAAGATTCTCTGAATCAAGCTAAAATAACAAGCTAATATCAGTTACTAATGTAACTAAAGAAACTTTTAAACTAAAGAAAAGGCTTCTACATGAATAATTACATATGAAATGTTTTGCCTCAACACTTAAATTGGTCATTTTGTGATAGCTGCAGTTTTTGAAGGAAAGTTTACATCTCCACACATCGCTATTCATTTTTACAGAGCAGAAATTAACTGTGACTAGCAGACAAGCTGCTTCACATCGCTTTGTACGGAATGAAATGATCAGCCAGGTCTCCAGTAGCCAAGGCTGAGTCACTGTGAACTTCCTGAGAGTCTGAGACACTGTGTTAGATTGTGGTTTGAGAGAGAGTGAGCGGGAGAGAGCGTCCGGAAGCAGAACACACCTCACTACTCGCCTCAGCAGCCAGGTAGTGTCCTGTGGCCAAGTGCTTAAACCTGAACAGGCTGTTCCAGTAACCAGCTCCACCTCTGCATGGGTCATGCTGAACCACCTGAACGTGTGAGAACACGAGAAATTCAGAATCAGAGAGCTGCCTGGAAACTAAATTTAATGCATTTAAATGTAAAATTGAAGTTAAGCAGTCTGAAATAATGACATCTAATGGTAATGTAGGTCCATTACACACCTCCACTTCCCACAATGCCTTGCTGCTGGTGGCCGAGGTGGCAGACTGGCGCCCAGTGGTTCTGAGAAAGACATAGTGCTTCTTCCTGTAGTCATCACACGTCAGGAACTTCTCCTGTTCTGCATGAAACAGCCGCACCACATCACCCTGTGCAACAAAAGAAAGCTCCAGTGGAACAAGACTACGACTTTTAGCTCCTACTCATTATGTGGGAAGTAGGGTTGGTAGCTTACTTTCTATTTCCATCTTCAAGTATATATTAATATTCCATTCAGATTTCAGTTCAGATGATACTGTGCTCTGCAGTACATACCCCTTTCAGAATGACCTCCTTGTTGTCACTCCATTTCATAAACAAGACTATTTTCCAGCTAGTGTTGCAGTTTACTGAATTCACCTGGACAGCACGAGACAGGATTCATAACAGTTATTAAATCATAAGATAGAAATCACAACATTGGCAAACGCTCTTATTATTAAGAGCACACACAAAGAGAAGCAATATTTAAGAAAGACAAATCTATGCCTCTAAACTACTCTCAGTCCTTTTTTGGCGAAGTGATTGAAAGGAAATGAAGCTAAACATTAGCACGGGGAAGCAGGACAGATCTGCTCCAGTCTTATGAAGGCTCTTATCCAACCACCTAGCCCAATCTCTGAGTAACTGTACAAGCATGACTAGTACAGTGGAGGTCGTCATGGTATAACTTGTAATGACATTTCTGTGTCATGTCCTAGATCACAGCAAATTGTGTGAGATTAATCAATCTCATATATAACACATAGTAATAAAAATTTTTAAAAAGTCTTGATTATCTTTTCCATTTTACGTAAGGCTAGGAGGAGGGTCGGACCTCGTTGCACCCTGGATTGTCCACCAGCTGATGGGTGCTGGCGTGGAGAGGTTGTCCAGCATTCACGGGGTTCAACACCACTTTGTCTCCAATCACCACCTGCAGGGAAAGTTACACACAATTTCTTAAGAATCATTATTCATACAGACATAGCTTCACAAAACCAACTCCTATAGAATAGTGTAAGAACAGGAAGATGTCATCAGGTCTCCTGCAAAATCTATAACTCAAAAAAAAAATCCCTCTCATACTACTTTTCTCATATTCCTTTTATCCTTCTGTTCCCTATTTTCTACAGAAAAAGTTGACATAACACCAGACGCATTAAAGCAGTAAGGAAATGTATCACTATTTAACCTCAGTAACCTTTCCACCATGTGGATCTCATGTGATCCTGGTAACCAAGGGCTGTACTGTGTCACTTGCCTGGAACAGGCGTTGAGTTGATGTTTACAAAAATCATGAGCAAAGACATTGAAAAAAAAAAAGGACTGGACTGGTTCAGCAGAATTGGCTCGACAAAATTAGACACACTCCAAAACTATTTAAGGGTAGCTTTAGTAATTCATGGCTGCATGCTCTGTCCCTGGCAAACGTCCATCTTAAGACAAGGACGGAAAGCGCATGCTGGATCTGCCAGCTGTACAGTCAGAAGCACAGAGGCTGATCTGAGGACAGCCTGAAGACACCCAGAAACTCATCTGTAAACCTCTGAATTACCTCTTAATCTGATGTATATATTTTGAGCAGATTTACTTAGTCTTGCTCTTGAAATCCTCCTGTAGTGTACATGTGTTTCTCTGCTGCACAAAAAAACATTGTGTTAATTAGCTAGAGACTTGTCTCCGGTGTGTCTGCGCAAGGAAATCACTGGAGTGCAGAGTGACCTGAGGACCGAGACTGAAAAACACATACATCAAGAGGCTGCATTCATCAAACGCCAAGTACTTCAGCTGAAGCAACAGACTATGCATGGACTTAAGCTAAATAAATGAGCTAACTTTGGCCAGAATCCATATTCATATTCGAGGAAGTGTTTGTTTGGATGACTCACACAGCCTACACGTTGAGACCATGTGAAATGCACAATCTGTTATCTATACAACAGACACCGTTATCTACATTACACTCCCCCTTGTATCTTATTTTCTGTTTAACCAGTATGAATGATCACCTGATCATGCCTTGATGACAGAGGTCCTCAATCTGTTCTAGTCTGTTCCAGCTCTGGACACGGTACATGGGTAATCAGGAGTGGGCAGTAAAAATCTGGACTAGCTGAGCATCTTTGAAAACTTGACCAGGTACGCATGGTCAAAGAATGACTTGCCAAGTTGACTCATGTGTGTTAAAACAGAGAGAGCACGGGATGACGCTGGAGTTGAGCAACACTGCTGTACAGCACTGCTATAATGCTATTATATAATTCTAAATCAGCCCTCTGTTTAATCAGGCAGTACTAGCAGGCATGTGAAGGGAGCAAAATCCGTGCAGGTTTGTAGTAAGTGTCTGTGACAAGACTGAAGCATACTACACCTGTGAGTGTTCATAGAGAAATACCTACAGCATTCTCCTCATTTTACAGGACATTATACTGCAAGGAGAAGCTAATTTGTTAGAAAATCCAGTCCACAGTAGAACGCCCTGCTTCAATCCTGTAAGCTAGACGGTCAACTCATATAAGGAACGCCAATGTTGCTTCCAGACCCACCATTAAAGCACTTGCATTTATTAAACCTGTCAGTGTGAAATGGAGACCGAGTCTCCAAATGGATGCACAGATGATGTTTCTGCATACTCAGAACTTACATGTGCATAGTTACTTAGAAATTTGCTCCTTCTAATTCCACAAATTTCTCATTAGGACATTTTAATTATTAGTACAATGCTCAACAGGTGATAAATTAAGAGTAGACTCAATACAAATGTTTAGCCTTCGGCTAAACATTTGTTCAGTGTTCAGTGTGAAAAAAAACCCTCCAGCTTAAATTGACTGAGCAAGCACTCAGACTGAACCCTACAGTGAAGTTATGCAGTCTTTTGTGGAGTAGAATGAACTGTTTGTAGAACTAAGACCTGGCTGTAGAACCTAGACTGTCTCCCACTGAGTCAAGCGCACAATGGCGTGATGGACTTACCCTGTTCCCTGTGGATTAGAATGGACATAGTGCTTCCTAGAGAATAAAGCACATAGTGGAGTTTACTTACACTGTCTCCTATAGATCTGAGTTTGTAGAAAGGCTGGATGTAGAACCAGGAGCCCTCGTTTCCAGCAGAGTCCAGAGTGACGCGCATGGCATTTTTCTCCAACAGGGCAGGTAGGCGCTTGTTCACTGTCAAGTACTTATTGCTTTTCAGATGCAACAACTGCAGAACAGAAGCAGCAGTTTGTCACACACACATGAAATTCGTAGGTTTTGAAGATATTTATGATCAGCGGTCATTAAGTGTCTTATTGATCGGTTAACCTGAATGACGTTGCCGTACTGAATCACCGTCCCCAGCAGCTTCCTGTTCTCCGATTCATTCTGTTTCTTCTCCAGATCAGCTGCATGCTGTGAGACACACACGTTTCATTTCAACAGCTTCACCTTGTTGGCCTAAATGAACTCTAATCCACTTATCACACTTACGAGAAACAAATGAGTGGAAATGGGTTTTTTAGGAGTTTTGGATAAAATCAGGATTCCAGGTACACTAGCGTACCTCACTGCTGTTATGTTTTCAACAAACTGATATAAATTTCTTTATAACCACTAGCTGCACGGTAATCTGGGAGGCCAAAGACAAACACGCAACTCTTTTGGTGCATGTGAAACCTGGCATTGCATTTTTGCAGTGAACCTCTGCAACCTTGCTCAACTGAAGAACACTGAGAACACCCCCAGCCCCGGCAGATCACACTGCACTTAAGAAACCAGACTTCCCCTCACTTCCTGTCTATAAGAACATGGCTCAATGGGTCTCCCTAAACACAACAAATATGTGCCACCTCCGGGGTTCAAATCTCTGCAGTTCTAAGTAGTTGATCACACTCATGAAACAAAATAAAATAATATAAAGGACGCAATCTTTAGGTTTTTTTTTTGTCTTGTCGTATTTTTGATTCTGTTTCTGTTTGTTTGTGTGCATGTGTAACTCACATGTAGTTTGTTGAGAAGTACTGTGTCTGTAGTGCTGTTGCCGCCAGGTTTTGCTGCTTTCCAGAACTGTTTCTGTGCTGAGTATCTATTCATAGGACACAGCTTGAAGAGACAGTCTGTAGATAGAGGGGGAAAAAAATGTCATGTGGCACTACTAACACACACAATGGAGGCACATATAGAAACAAAGAAACTACTTCAGATTTACTTGTAGTAGTCATTTAGTCGTTTAAGCCAGTGGCTCTTAAAGTGGGGTCTGAGAAGTGTAACCAGGGGTCTGTGATTTTACAATTACGTGTTAAAGCGGGATTTGAGGTTGAAGTGTACTTCGACCACTCCAGGCGAAAGATTGTGTAGTGCGAGCGTCTCATCTGTGAGCGATCGTGTAGTGTCCACTCAAACAACTGATCGCAAATGATTACAGTCATGGCGTGTAAAAGGTCAGTCATTCTGAGATCGCTGCAAGTCGTGTAGTGTGAAATTTCAGAAATACAAAGCTCAACAGCTGCAATAAATAGCCAAAATCTTATCGTACATAAATGATTATCACTTATCACCTAACACTTGAAGAGTTTTACTATGTTCCATGGGGGTCTATAATTTAATTTTTCTTTAAATAAGTTAAAAAGGTCCCTGGCTGCAAAAATATTTGAGCACTCCTGCTGTAGGCACTATTTTAACTGATGAGATTTACTGAATCAAAGGCATTAGGTTTACGGCGTATAAGAGAAGAACCATGTGAAACACAATGCTAGAAAAGAAAGAATATATTATGCATAGTGTAGAGTCAATTAGGCATGAGTTTGTAACTTCATTATGGCAATAAAGCATAGAGAAGCAACAGAAGAAGGGAATTTCCAGAGAAAACCACCACAGCACATAACTGAATTACCTAAATCTATTAATCATGTTAAATGTCATGTAGCTGTTCTGCACTTTCTACCCTTCCATCATTCTAAAGGCTGTATTCAGGGCCTCTTCCTCTGCCTTCTGCCTGGTGTTGAGTGTTTCAGCCAGGTTCTGTCCCTTTAAACAAGGGCATGACCTTATTACTTTCAGAAAGACAATGCAGAGAGAATGCAGAGAGTTACCTGAGAGTGGAGGTGAGCTTAGCAAAGAGGAAAAGAGAGGAATGAGCTTAAGTGAGATGGGGATAAAAATAGCTGCTGCTCCACAACAGCACTCCTGATGTACTGATACAGGCAAAGGAGAGAGCGTGGTTGGAGAGAGGGATGTGTGTGGAAAATAAGGGGAACATTAAGAGAAGAGGGCATGGAATTTTTTTTGCTCAAGTGGAAAGTTAAGCTGCAAGCTAAGCACAGGGAATAAAAAGTTAACAAAAAAAAACAGAGCTCAGGAGAAAAGGGGGAAGAGAGAGGGGAAAGGAGTGAGAAAAGAGTGAGAAAGTAAAACAATGAGGTTCTAGTGCTATACCATGTTCATTCATTCATTCATTCATTTATTCATCACCCAGGAACGCTGGCTGCGAGGCAGGAGTACACCCTGGATACGATGCTACACCACAACAGCAGCCCCTTTATACTGAATTTCACTACTAATTCCAACAAATCCCATAACTTCTCCCATAACTGTGGCATTAATTCATGTGCAGTATAGAACAGCAGTGACTGCTAGAGGTCGTGCCACTCCGGATCTGCAGCAAGAGCAAAAACACTCTTTTCTAGTACTCTGTGCTTTCCCCTCAGTGGATTGTACCAGATGTTCAACATTTCTGGGAGGTGTTTGGACAGACTGCTATTATTCATCATGATGAAAATTCATGTTACACTCTCACCTTGGGAAAAAATGATAAACAGGACAATTGCTCTGAAGCTAGAGATTGTGTGTAGTCTATGGCTAATGCTGGTACACTAGCACCACCTAGCTGTAGTCCAGTTAACCAATCATTTCCAGTGGTTTGTCTGTAGCATGACACTTGTTTTTTTTCCTCAAGAAGAATGCTGATCAGATAGAGACCCTTATGCTGAATTTTCCAGTTGGATAGCTTATTTTATAACCAAGAGGAAATCTGTATATTAAACATCTGAATATTGGGGTTTGAGACTGGACTATTTCAGACTTAATTAATCACAGCCCTATTCATGCTCTGGATGCTTAAATTCATGCTCTTGCTAGAAGTTCATCGCTCAGTTTCTTGGATCTGGTGTTCTCGCATGTTTTACACGAGTTTCCTTTAGCGCACTCACTGGCTATTCCTCAGGTGTTCATCCTGCTATAAAATCTGAACAGATTATTTCAAAAAAGCTTGAAAACATCAAAGCATTAGCTCACAGCCTGAGTAAAATTCCCCTTGCTGAACCACTAATGGTTAATGAACAACCATAATGGGTAGGTGAAGCGATTCGTTGCCGGTCTGTTGGAAGAAAAGGCATTCAGGAATAAAATTGGACACAATATTTTAGCTTACATCAACCAAGAATGAGGAATTACACAATCCAGGAGGAGGAGAGTGCTTGAGCATGAGATAGTGGCTCCCTTGGAAACCAGGCCCTTTTAAAGTGAAATAAGTGGCCTATTAATGCTGTGAGTGATCTGATGATTTAGCACCAACACAGTTCCTGCTGCTCGAGCAAAACAGCAATGGAAGGAAGCCAAGCAACATCTCTATATAGTACACATGAGCTACTAGGAAGAAGAGGGTGGTGTTTGTAGGGGGGCAGATGGGACGTTATGTCCTTTATTCAGACTTGCAGCACTGAGGTGTGTAACTCCTGCATCTGCCACACATCAGTCTTTTCATTCAGCAGCTCTCATGACTTCGACAACAGCTCACAGTCATCTTAGCTGAATCACATGTCCATCTCGTACACCATACACAAATGTAAAGCATCAAGGCAAAATGTCGTGATGAGATTTCCTGTGTGTGTTTTTTAAGGAGTTGTTTCAGCTTCTTTTCCAGTGCACTTCATATTATTTTACTGATATATATGAAATTCTACATAATAAATGAATGTAACTAATCAGGATCTCTATGCATCTGTAACACACTGACACACACTGCACCTGGCGCATCATAAAAGAGCTGTTTTTAAACGTGTAAACCTCAGCTCAATACTTCTATCCTACACCACCACACCTCACTGACCAAACAGGAAATGCATCAACTCTACAGATCCCTCAAGCTTGGTGATGCATCTGTGCTGTGACAGCAGTGAACATGTTGAGAGATGAGCAATGAAAATCGGTCTGCGCGTTCACCTAGTCTCCAAAATATCGGTTAACTCAGAAAAATCAACTGCCGAAGAGAAAGCCAAGTGACAAAATAGTGTAAATAATTTTCATCGAGTTGAAAAAATTAACAATAACCAATGAGGACCTCGCTTACAGATCACATATACTAAAATTTAACGTTAGTCACTTAAAAGAAGAAGTTACAGTGACAAGTATAATAATAAAAGTTCAGTTTATATGCACGTACTAAATTGGTATAGTGCTTGTATTCGAAATCAACAGTATTTGATATAACTTACATGTTCAATCAGAGTAAATAAGCATCAACACTCCACCTAATAAATCACACACTCAATATTCCACCACTATTCATGCTCACAATACCAGTATACACTAGGCACCATCTGTGAATGTGAAAGTGAAAGCAGTCTTCAGAACTATGAATATGAATACATCAATCAGTAATGTGTCTTTTTTTTCTTCTATTGCTTTTAAATCAACTTGAGGATTTTTAAAACTCATTGTTTGCTAGTGAGCACACTTTAAAATAAAGGTTTTGTCCCATTTGGGTGATAAAACCTCATGAAGTTCGGAAAGAAGTTGACAAAGTGTTAAGCAGATCAGAAATACTCAAGTGGGCCAACACGTTCATTCATAAATCGTGCCATTGCAGTCAGCAGTCATGTGTTTCCTACTATGACGACTTCCGTTGCATAGAAGTGTGTAGAAGTGTGAGAAGGGCCTGTTGCAGGCCACTCTGGATAAAAGTGTCTGCCAAATGAGAAAATGTGAATTCAAATGTCAAATGATCCTACAGAGTTCGAGCTTGTGGTCGCTAAATGTCTACTCCTCTAGCCCTCAGGCCAAGTGAGCACAGCTGAACACAGTGTGTCAGTGTTGTCAGACCACAAGACTGGCATTGTTCGAGCTACTGTATCTCTCACAGGCCTGATCTGACAGTTCCTCATTTGGAGACCCAGTGGGTCATTCTGTAGGGAGGCAAAAAGGAATTTATTTACTTTTTTAGGGACTAAATGAGGGGCTGGCTTCCCATCCAGAATGTATCCCTGCCCGGGGCCACGTTGACCTTGAACATGGTGAAGCAGCTAGCTTGATACACATGAGTCACGGTCTGATAAAGCTTGTGATGCTTGAGCACCAAGCATCCTGAACTGTTTACTGTTTCATATGCCACAGTTCTAGTTTTTGTGTGGTTTTCACAGGTCCCTTGGTGCCTGAGTCAGGTGACAAAAGAGGAACTTTTCCTGCCATTTGCATAGTGGATCTGTTACATTCATGCAGGCTGTTGCTGACTCTCAACAGCTCGCCACAGGTGGAAAGAAGACAGAGAAGCAGAAGCACAGTTACAGAACTGGTCATATTAATGGTTATGTGAGATTTTATTTGCTTTTGTACATACATACAATGAGCCCTCATTTTCATCATTGCCGCTGCATAATGATTTGCCTATAAACTAGGCAGGAGTCCATATTTTGAATATTCAATATTCTAGACAGACTTTGAGTAGCAAATTAGGCAGTTCTGACTATTTTATAGTAATTATGAGTCGCAGGAAAGTCCGCTATCGGCGAGGTGGTTTGCGTGCAGGTTGTGATCATTTTCGCTCTTTGCGCACGTCATCAAGACACGCGCACTGTGGATTAGCTGCAAGTCTGAAAGCTATTCAACAATTTCAGCAACCGAATCTCAATTTAAGACAAAAAAAAAGATTAGGAGCATTCTCGTTACTCCTAACATGTTGCTGTACGGTATTTTAGATTAGTGTCACGATAAATGTGTCAATGACTAATGCCAAATGAAGAGAGTTTGACTCAGTGGTTAAGAGAGTTTGACTCAGTGGCTTTGACTGGTAATCTGAGCAAACAGGACCAAACTTGAGTTTGATTAAATGTTAATTACAGCCGTAAGCAGGACAGCTCTCTCTATTTCTCTAAACCGGTTTAGCTGGTGCGACGTGATTTTGTCGCTCACCAGCAATTTTTTGAATGTTATTTGAATGATACTTTGCAAAATTCAAGTAGATTTATTAGAAATGCCCATGCTCAGATTCAAGCATCTTTTCCTGCTCAAAGACTTTCCCACAGTTAATATGGGCTTGGAAGAAACAGCCAGTGCTCACATGTGAGAGAAGTTGAATGACACTGTGGTCAATTCTGAACATATGTTTACGAGAAGTGTCCTTCACTTATGACAAAACCTTACACAAGGTTTCACACAAGTTCTTTTGGTTCAAGCTGAAGTTCAGAAATTGATATGCAGCTGAAAGTGTGGTATTACACAGCACACAGTCATTCTTTCAACAGAAGCCCTTCACTGGCTGAGAAACCTGCTGTGTTTATGTGCGGTCAGCATTGCGGGGAATATCCAAACCTCACATACCAAAATGCCTACGTGCCACTTTAGTTTGATAGTAGAATATCAAAGTGCTTGTAATCAAATCTGCATGTATTATCTTAATTTGCTGTCAGTGTTTAAGCACTTTTCCTTTTTTTGCTGTCATTTGTCTTTTGAAATGAATATATGAGAAGTATTTTTGTACCATTTTCCATCACATTCCTGGTTGCCGGGCTTTTGCCTTGCTGTATGAGAACAGAACCTGCACTGCCTCCTCCTACACTGCAGCAGAGACATCATTCCTCCAGCTCAAGCAACGCACAAAGACTCAACTTTTTATCTTTCTGAAACTCTCCAGATGTACTGACACTAAGTAGAATTATTCCTAAATGTCACATTGCTTTGCAAAAGCATATTTATTGGTCCATTAGGTTTAATCGTCTGTTTTTGCCCGTATAAGGTTTGGTTACAGCAGAAAAGCCATTTGTACTCGTACACCGAGTCGGAAAGATGCAGGTCTCCGTACATCAAAGCTCTCAATGGTGCACCAGTTTAGGCTTCTCCATCTCAGCTACTGAACTCAATTACCCTAAACTCTTCAAATTTCACTCATTGAAGCCTGAGAGTTTAGGAAATATCAGTCAAGTGTGGTGAGAGTACATCACTTATTCTCCTGTTGGTTTTCCATAAAGAACTCTCAGGTCTCAGCAAAGAGTAACACCTAGATGCAGAAACCTTCTGACATCTATATATCCAAAAAAAAAAACCACATACCTATTCACTACATAGTGCACTATTTAGGCCATTTTCCCTTTTTATGAGCAATGTCTGAAAGCACAAGGTGGAATATCCAGTGCACTACAGTAGGCTGGTTAAAAAGTACAGTTTATAGGGATTGGGGAAACACACAATTTCAAAGACGGAATATTTCAACATTTGTTTTAGCTCTGCCTTTCGTCAGCACTGGTTTCTAGCTGGTTCAGTGTTCAGAAAGACTGGGTTTGTGAAGCTAATGATGTGAAATTTTACACAAGCTTTGTTTCTGACTACTTTCTGTTCTGTACTGTCAGATTGTAAACTCATGCTCTTTAGGCAGCAGTGAATGCTGTCTGAGTCTCTCACAAAAAAACAAAAAAAAAAAAAAAAGGTTTTCCTGTCCCTCTCAAAGGACTGGAATACTGAGGCACTGAAGTTAATTGGTCAACTTGAAAGAATTATTTCTATGCAAGCTCTCTCGCTCTCCCCTGTCACGGTGACACTAGCCAATCGTGAGCGTCTGTGAGCTTGTGCATGCGGAAGACGACGGATAGCGCTTTCCTCTGTGTGGTGCGCAGCTGGCTTCACGTGTCTTGGAGGAAGCACGTGATAGTCTTCGCCTTCCCGGACTGGTAGCTGTCGTATGATTGGGGAGATTTAACTAGTGGCTGGGAATTAGCCCAGAATAAATTAGGGAGAAAATTAGGGGAAAAAATCCAAAAAAAAAAAAAAGAATTAATAAATAAATAATGAGATATTGGTTTATTTTAATATTAAATGGAGTGTCTATACTGTATGACAGTGCAACCTGCAAAAAAGGTTTAAATTGTGCATTTTAATTGGGGCTTTCTATCAGTCATTTGAATCTTTTTTTTTTTTTTTTTTTTTTTTTTACACCCAAACTGAAGGGCATGAAGGACAGCAAAATGACAGACACAGAAAAACATCAGTTAAGCTCCCAGCCTTGACCTTTAAAATGTAATTGATTACATACACACAAAGAAATAGCTCACAAACACGAAAAATCAAAGAAAGTAGCGTTAAAACACAGACCCCATGACGTCTGCCTCATAACTGGAATTTCTGTTCACCTGATGTCACAGCTGCACCGCTTTGCTATGTGGCCAAATAAGGTGTTAAAGACAGAGTGAAATGGGGACATCCTTTCAAGACTGGTGAAAAACTACATCCCAGACTAAAATTCTCTCTCTCTCTCTCTCTCTCTCTCTCACACACACACACACACACGCATAAACAGTCACACTCACTCACACACTCTCGCTCATAGACACATTCAAATACTTGTTCTGCTGGTGCCTACATCAACCCACACACCACAAACACACACAAGGATTCACACACACACAACGCACAGCAGATCCTCATCAAATGCCACGGTGTGACAGGAAAACAAAACTTATCCTGTAGCTTTTTTATTTATCTCACACCACACACTGAACCTTATCCAAAACACACACATAAAACACCTGTCTGTCCTGCTATAAATCATTCAGTTTCTTCCACATCCAAGAGGCGTGGTGCCCCAGAGCTCTTTCCATTAATGAACTGCCTCGACTCTAGATCATACATCATCATCATCATCATCGTCGTCGTCGTCACTGAGAACAGAGGTAGGTCTAAAAGCCTGCACGTTGCTGATCAATTCAGGAGAAATCATCATGAAGTACACCAGAAAAAATGAGATGCAGGTACAATTTCATCAGTTCAGTTCACTCTAAAACGCCACCTGAATCATTGTAAAACTGCTGATCAAGGTATCTTCGCATAACAAAAGTCAATGTTGTTGTTGGATCAGTTTTCAAGCCCTCTCAGGTCTCTGCAGCTCTGAAAAACCCACACAGATGTTCTCACATCTTCCCACTTGCTCCTTTCTGGACGTTTTTCAGCTGCGTTATTCATTTCGTTTTGTAGTCAAAGCAGTTGTCAGCAACAGTAGTACTAAAACTTCTGCTTGCCTAAGGTCATCCTAAGATTCCATAAAAAATTCCTAGGATTAACTCCTATCCTTGTATAGGCAGCCAATGCACAAAACCCACACACGATAACTCAAAGCCATCCTTCCTAATTGATAGATGCAGCAAAAAACTAGCTACTAATCACACAACCCAAAACGGCGACAACACGGCCATTTTTTATTTCAGTGGCAGTTATCAGGATGAAGTAGACATGCTCTTAAATGGATTACTGCAGATTTACAGCAGGGGTTGGTGAGAATGGGAGGGAAATGTCAATGACATATCCAGCTAAATTTTAATATATATACTTTTACAAGTAAAAAAACTAAATTAATTAAAACCATTAATACTGTAGCATTTTATTGTAATCTCATAAGTAAAAAGTGATAGAAGTTGACTGAATTAATCATGGGTCATGTCAGTAGTTCTTTACATGTGAGAGTTAAACACAAATTACAGTCTTAGCTAGCTAAATCATTCTTCGTGGCTTAAAAGCGTCTTCATCTTTAGAATGCTTTAAATACACTTAAAACGGACAGACACTTTGTCAGAAAATCACAAGAGGAGGAACGAACTCCAAGCTAAACAACTACATCCCCAAAGCAGGAAATGTTCTGTAAGTACAGCGAGGAATATATAATATTTAGATTTACGTGTATGGACAGTGACCAGGCCAAACCCTTTCCCATGTGTGTGGTGTGTGCTGTGAAGCAGCTTTCTAATCAAAGCATTAAGCCAGCTTTCTTAAAAAGACTTTTAGGAGCAAAACATGAAAACTTGGCCATCAAACCAAACAAGGCAAGGACATCAACCCAAGCTGTGAACGAGTAAAACAAACTTTTTCAACATGCAAAAGATTCACTTAACGTTAACCTGCTTAACATGCTAAGGGCATTTCAGGTGAATAAATTCAGCTGACAAAAAAAAGGTTAGAAACCCTGCCATAGTTGATTATTTTATTAACTGTATTAACTCACTTTTGGTCACATGGACAGAACTGAGCAGCTTTTCTTTAATCGTCCTTATAAAAGTATGCACCAAAATCAAGGCCAAAGCCTGTTCTGACAACTACTGTTATAAGACACTGAACATCTACAGGAAATTGTCATTTACATCACAAGCTGGAGTCAGTGCTAAATTGAGCAAGGACGTTTTCATTTCTCCTTCTTTAGTAAAGTGTTCTAAGGCACGGTCGTTAACCGTTTCGAATGCCACATACGTTGTTCCAATAACCTGTTGGTTCACATGCTTTAGATGTTTAATATGAGGTAAGCTGGAGTTATTAACATATGACTTCACACACACACACACACACAAAATCTTCGACATCTTCCATAATAGTACAGGATCAAAACTAATTCAAAAAGACGAGTGAAGTGAGGCTGGAGAAATGCGCCATTCCTGTGGTAAAGCAGCACATACATTCCCTTATTTGTTCTCCAAAGTAAAAAAAAAAAAATAGTGAGTGAAGTCTGTTCCCAGAGATCCTACAGCGGGTACTATTCTGTACCGTCAGCTAGCTAACTTACCTAGTTAGCTGTAAGTTTTACCAAAAAAAAAAAGTTCCATTGCTCACGCTCCAGCCTTGACGATTTCCTGCAGAGTAACTGGCACAGTCCAACAATCGAGATACACCAGACTGCTGACAAACACCTGCATGATGCAAAAACACCTGTTTCTGTATTATCAGTGCATATTTACTACCAGTATACCATGATAGCACTACTCCTGGGTTTCACCAGACTACATGAAAGAGTTTAATGCCCAGGTAATGATGCAGACATGATGCCATGGTCATAGGTCATAGGTCAAATAAGCTGAAAAGAAACTACAGCATCTCATTGGCTTCAGCTGCAACTCTCACATTGGTACGTTCCCTAACTAATTTCTTTCCTCCCTTATGGAAGAAAAGCTTTTTCTTTTTTCACAAACACTACCTTCTGAAATTTTTAAAAAGCTTTACACAGTTATGATGATAAAAGTCAGTTTTCTTCAGGCATCTGTAGAACCCAAACCATTAGCGCTGATGTGTGGTCCTAATCATACAGGACGAATCATAACGAATCTATTAGCAGAGAGGCAGTAAAGTGGCTGCAGGGTAACAGCAGGGAGGAGGGGTTGGCCTACTCGTATTCACTAGCCTGCAGGGGGTCTAGGTGAGAGGAAGGTTAATTAGCTGCTAGCTGGCTGCACTTTTTACTCAGCACATTAGCTCACATCTTGGCTGTATGAGCCAGGAGCCAGTGGGAGCTGCATATTGAGTCAGCTCTCAGCTTTACACACATCACAACCCTTCCAACGAAGACAACGTATGAAATGCTTAGCACGTAAGTAATAACACATGACAGCCCGTGCTGTTAAACAAAAATAACGTACGTCCGGAGGCTTTTCATATAACCGCACTGTCTGCAATGTGTTATTCTGCTTGTACCACAGCAATCTGCCAATGATTACAAAGTTTAATTTATTAATGTACCAAATGTTGTGCATTTTAACAGTTTTTAGTTAACATCCAAGAGACAAGTTAGTTCCTGTTGTCACTTACATTATAGCTGGTATTCTCTCACCAGCCTCACTCTTTTTTCTCTCTCTCTCTCTCTCTCTCTCTTTTCTCTCATTCTGAAAACGCAGCTTATCATTTTACAGAGAAACCAGAGAGCATAAACGCATCCGTCCTGAAGACCTTCCTGTGCTGATAAACTTCACAAAGCACTAACACTCAAAACTCCTTCCATAAATGTTAAATAACTGTCTCCTAACAAAGAATGTCACCACATCAATCATCGTAGGGATTATTTTGTTAAACAACATGTATTTTAAAGCCGTTTTTTATTATTATTAGTCTTAGATTATGTGGAGTGTCTTCTGTACAAGTCCCTGTGTATGAGCTGTTACTATAGAAACAACATGTTGGAATAAGTGCATTAATATAAACCTGCTGTTCATGTTACAGCCAGAACTACCTGTGCAGCTATACGAAAATAATGCACACCTTCTGACCAATCAGATTCGAGCATTTAATCTCTATTGCATGACATCACTAAACTGAAGCAGGATATGCCACCAGGACAACAAACATGGCTCACATAATTAGAATAATTATATTATATGATTTTTTTTCAAGAACAAAGATAATTAGAGCAACGAGTAATTCTCTGATAATTTTATAATATATGACTGCAAGACATATGGCAAGGAGTTATGCGCACTGTGAATGGACCAAAGGAAACGCGATACATGGACCAGAATTCCAGGCCTCTCAGACCTCAGCTGGGCCACAAAATAGCTTGGAAATGCCATCTGTGTTCTGTAAAATATGCAGCGACTCTTGTAATCTGAAGATCAGACATGTATTTTCATATTATTACCACAATCTATAATGTGGAAGAAAACTATCCAGAATACATAAAAAAAAAAGTCTTCTGATTTACACCCTTAGCAACAGAAGCATAAAAAATCTGTCAGTCTGAGACTAAAAAAAAAAAAAAGTGTATTATATACCCAGTACCAAATGTATCCTGCAGACACTGTAAGACTAATGAGGTAACAGCAGCAGATGGGTATGAGCAAGCTGTAGCTGTGTATCTGCAGCTCCACCACTTATAAACCTTTTGTTATGACATACTACTTACGCACCAGCCTTTTCTATGGAGCGTAGATGAAAGAAAACAAATGCATGGAAGACAGAGAGAGAGAGAGAGAGAGAGAGAGAGCGCGAGAGAGAGAGAGAGATGGAGAGAAAGAGGACAGAAAAAAACAGCCCCAAAGCAGCTGCAACAGGTGTAAAACTGCGAACTAGAAATGAATGCAAAATATGCGTGGAAGAGGATGCGAGTAAGAGAGTGAGAGAGAGAAGGAGTGGAATTAGAAAATTAAGAAAGAGAGGTGGGTCTTACCGCGGAACTTCTTAGGAGGGCTGTTAAGATCTCCAGCTTCTGGTTGAACAACACAGCGGTCGTCCACTAGGCTGCAATCAGATAAAAAAAATACACACGTTACAGACATACAAACGCTGCAGACACAAGTAGCATGAATACATTTACTGTATGAGGCACTACTAAAGACTGGGGAGAAATCTGCAGCTGAGAGAAAATCTGAAAAATGTAGTCTGGAAAATGTAATATTTCAGTTTAATGACAGGTTGAAAATAGTTTACAGTTATTACTTGACGGTGGTTTTCATTTCTGGCTCATAATATCAAACAGTCGAGTGAGACTTTCTGCAGAAATACCTCTCATTCCACCTCTTACATGAAATAACTGTAGGGCTGTTATAGGACAAGCAGGGCTTGATGATGTGATATCGATATCACCATGACGTCACAATTTCCACACTTCATCGCAGGTATCGTGATTTTCTTCTAACATTTTTAAAAAATAAATACAAACTGATAATAAACGGATTTAAAAGTGTGCTGTTTAACACAGGAAACAGTATAATTGTTGAAGTGGTGACGATTTTTTGTTAGGAGACGTTTATTTAACATTTATGAAAGGAGTCACAAGGATTAGTGCTTTGTAACAGTCATGGTGCTTTATGAAGTTTATCAGCACAGGAGAGTCTTCAGGACAGAGCAGATTATGCTTTACAGTTTCTCTGTAACCTGAGCAAGAGAGAGAAAGAGAGAAAAAGAGCGAGGCCGGTGAGGGGACGACTGTTTATCACAGCTATAACATAAATGAGAACAGGAACTAACTTGTCTTGTGGAAGTTCCACAACATTAAATCTGAATATAAACCTTTAAAATGCACGACGTTTCATTTATTAATAAATTAAACTTTGTAATTTTGGCAAATTGCTGTGGTATAAGCAGAATAACACACTCCACACTGTGCTGCTATACAAAAATAATGCACTCGGCTTGTGCGTTGTGTCACATCACACCCCCCGGCGAGCATTATTTTCGTATAACAGCACGGTCTGTCGTGTGTTGTTACGGTCTACAGTCAAAATATTGTCTGCTGTGACTTGAATGTATTAATGTACTTTTATTATTTATTAAAGAATCAATATGTCTGCTAAATAGGTTAGCTACCTAGCAAGTCACTGATAACAGTATTTGACAAATGATAACCTAATACTAAAAATGTAGATGCGATATAACTGGCTGTACTTGTTCATTGTGCGATTTTCTTGTGGCTACCAGCACGTCAGCTATCTGCTGTATGTGCAGTATGTGATGCTGTCACTATGGCAACATTTACATGAGGCACATAACACCAAACACAGCATAGTGAAAGCCAGGACCGAGGCTTCTAATCATCACTAACGCCTGTTTCATGGTGTGAACATGACACTGAGGGGTTAGCAATATAAACAGTGAAAACACACACACACACACACACACACACACACACTATCCTGCACCAACTCTGGTCACTTGATCATCTGGTTAAGGCAGCTACAGTTTCTTAAGCCACTTGCTCTGGCTGTTGTGTGGCTTCCATACCACCCATAGTGCAAATCACAAACAGAAGTTGCTGACGTCTATCTCTCTCTCTCTCTCTCATCCCACAGCAATCACACACGGATGACCAACACATAAGCATGGACACACATGTACACCTACACACACCCACGCTTCGCTCTACTGGCAGAGTCGCAGGCCAGGTGGCTCATTACTGCCTGTCTTGTGTGAGGTCAGTCAATGGCACAGAGACAGAGCCACGCAGCTCTAAATATAGCTCCAGTTCTAGCTCCTCTCTCTCTCTCTCTCTCTCTCTCTCTCTCACACACACACACACAAAAGAGGGAGAGAAATGATTACTGGGCAAAATCACTAGGTGTGTCGTCTTGACAAATGAGTGCTGTTAAGCCGTAGTTCTTCGAATCCACACACATAGTTTAGTTATCATTGAGGAGTGACATGAGGCAGTGCTGTGTACATGAGTGAGTGTGTGTGTGCCAGAGGGGTCATTGAGACATGCCTCAGACTGGTAAAGGGGTGGATCTGAGCAACTCCACGTGGCAGGGTGTGATTAGGCCCAATGGGAAGGTGTCTTCAGCTTGGAGGGAAGAAAAGGCACTAAAGCTGAGATTTCGGTTCAGTCAAGAACGCAAGCACTAACACAAGCGCAGACACAAGCGCAGGCCTTTTACAGTCGCACAATTAACCATAATGAGTTAACATCATCATCATCATCATCTCATGAGTCATGTTTTCCTTAGATACAGGTGATATGGTCATAAAATAAAAGATTAAGGAAAGCACAAAAGATCTACTGTATACCTTGATAAGTGCATTGACACACATCTCTTTAATTATTTACAACATAATGTGAAAGTTCTTATCATCCTAAAATATCCTTATAAACCACATTCACATCTCGGAGTGGTCTTCTACCCTAGGGCTGCACAATAATGCTGAAATGACAACAATGACTACTTCGCTCAATATTGAAATGATGATCATTTATCATCATGTGTGCAGTTAAATGTTATTTTTCAGCTTATTATTTTAAATAACCTGAGCATAAAATCTTTCAAAGTGTAAGTCTATACTCCACCAAATGAATGAGAAATGAGAGGATTCTTCTTATATGCAGTGAATTCCTTAAATTAACATAATTAGAAGAAAAAAAATTACACCACAGTTTGAAATTACTGTAGATCTAGCCTACATTGACTAGCTATTTTTAGTTTTCTCATCTACAAAAGAATTGTCAGGGAAATATTTAAAAGAAAAAAAAAAGAAAGAAAGAAAAAAGAAAAGAAAAACAATATCTAATGATATCCACTTAGCTAAATTTAGCTGAGCTCCCCAACATCACAGCTGATTATGTCTGATTAACTGTGGAAGCCAATAATTAAAATATTTATATTGTAGCAGGTGAAAAACATGCCTGAGATACTGTGATCTGCGATTCTCCGAGGCAGATGCAAAACTCCCAATAGGGATGTAAACCAGCACTTCTCTGGCTAAAAATAAAATCCTGGTGCATAGCCCTAATCTACTGAGCCACTGCCACCGTTTGGGTTGATTTCAGAGGAAGAAAAGCAGGACAGCACTTGAGAACAAAGAAAGAGACAGAACATACCCCAGGGTGCTGATGAAGCCATTGGTGGAGCCCTCCGCGTACAGGGAGCAGATGTCCCCAATATGGAGAAAACTAGACATCTTGTCTGACATTTTTCTCAGCTTTTAGGTCCGCCTATTAGATGAAAGAGAAAAACAATGGCAGAAATTTATTTATACAAGTATAAAATTCAAACAGGTCATGCAAGTTCCCCTCCCCAGTGTGCCAGTTTAATAAAAAAGAATGCAATAGAGTGTACGGGTCTCATGACCACTAAGGTAGCGAGTGAGCGTACGATCATGCAAATGAGTGGTCATAAGTAGGTTATGACGATCCACGGCTTTTCCAGCGAGAGCACACTGGACTGCAGGGATAAAATCTAGAACATCACTACCTTCCCTTTTGAGGTGGCCTAGTTTTAGAGAACTCGCACAGAACTCAAGGTCTGTTCACTGTCAAAGTCGGGGGGCTGCTGTGGGGAACCCGGCCTCACCCGACCTGATTAACGGCCGAGGAAGACTGATCAAAATGTAGAGGCAATACGATTAGAGTTTATCAACATTGTTCTAACAGTGGCAACTTTCATTTTAAGGAAAGTTACAAGACGCAAAAAGGCAGAGACTTTCCAACCCACAGCTCTCGAGCAGGAAGTGGATGCAGGAATAATTACTAGGCCAGAAATTCAGAATGCAAAGGTTAACACGTTCACTTCACAGTTCAAGATTGCACAACCGTAAACAGTCCCCCTTGAACACATTGTGAATGTTTTTTTTTTAATTCCCCTTCTGCACAGGAGGAAATGGGAGGACGCTAGACGCACAATTCAACAGTTACTCTCAGCCACAGACATGCAGCCCACAGACAGCTTAATCAACGGTCATAAACCATACAGAATTAGGGTTAGGGTGATGTGGCAAAAAATATCATATCACGATACTTGAAGGCCTTTTTACGGTACATGCTGTATATCACAATATTTAAAGTTGTTAAAAAGTGGAAAGGGCCACTGAGGGCAGCGTAACAGCTCCAGGGTCCCCAGTTCGATCCCGAGCTCGGGTTAATGCATGTTCTCTCCGTGTCCGTAAAGGTTTCACCCGGGTTCCCTGGTTTCCTCCTACCTCCCAGAAGCATGCATGCGGCAGGATTGGTTACGCTAAGCACCAATGAGTGTTACCCAGGGTGTATTCCCACCTCACATCCAGCATTCCCAGGACAGGCTCCGGATCCACCACAACCCTGACGAGGATAGCTCTTACCGATGATCAACCAACGAATGAATGAATGAATGAACAAAGTGCTGGACCAGAACACTAGTGCCACTGTTTCAATCTGAACATCTGCAAATATACATCTTGTCTTTACACAGGTGTTGTGGAAAGCTTTAACTGTGTACCGAGTAGAAAAAAAAGTGTTACAACCCTTTTAAGCGACCAATAATATCATCATGTTCAGTCAGAGTTTGATCCTGGTCAGGGAGGCACCGGATCCGGAGCGCATCCCGGGAACACCGGGAGCAAGGCAGGAGAATTCCCCTGAGAGCTCCGAACACCACTGAAATCAACTAACAAATTATCTTCTTATCTTTCTCCAGCCTTTCTAATAACCGTGCGTGTTGACTTGTTGGGATCTGATGTCTACAAGTCATCTGCAACAGGTAGTCTTCTGGTCTCAGGATGAACAAGGCGCAGTCAACTCAAATAAATGAGTGGGTTTGGTGGAGATGTTCACATGTGCTGAAGCTGAACCATGGTGTTGAGCGGAAAAATGGGGGGGACCAAACACACACACACACACACACACACACACATACACAAACACAAACACACACACAACGCTCTTTGAGTTTTTTTTTTTAAGGCAGCTGTTTGATCAACGGCACGCGCTGCAATCACCATGCCAACACTTCCGTTTCAGCACAGCTCACATTCTCCATCATCACACAGCACGCTGAATGAGATGCTCCTGCGACGAGCTCAAACCCAAACCACATGCATCCCTGACACCCACTCAGAGAGGGATGCAGCCCTGGACCCGAGCCTAGAGCAGGATTTACATCCACTCCATCACCCGCACAACCCAAAGAGGGCTCGCGCAGAAAGAAAAAGAAAAATCAAGGGTTGCACTTCTTCATACTTGTAATGTTTACTCACTCAAGCTCGAGTAAAAATAACAAAAAATAAATAAATCAGCAGTGCTACTTAATTTCAACACAGAGCATCAGAACTGGGCTCGCGCGCTGGCGTTTAATTATTATTATTATTATTATTATTATTATTATTATTATTATTTAATCTAAACCAACTTAAACGAACTTTCTCAATGGTCATCCCTGTGCAGAGCCTCAGAACCCATTAAAACAACAACTACAGCCTCTAAAATGTTATCTGAGTGACCGAGATGAAAGAAAAGCCCGTGAAGATGCACAGAATGCGCAGCTCCATCATGCCATCTTCCAGCATCATTAATAAACATCTCGCTACAATCACAGCTGACTTCCAGGCTCCGGGGCTCGCGCTTGCTGCTCGTGCGCACAGCGGCGCGAGCGACTGACACTACTGCATCAGCTGAGTGCTGAACTTTTACCTCCCGCGGATGGAGAAGAACAGAGTCAGAGTCGGAGTCGGAGCACCAGCCGAAGCGCAGCTCGCTCAGGGGCAGACGAAGTCCCGACACTTTTCTCCACTCTGTAAGTCCATGGCAGGCGACAAGGCAATAAAAGAGTCCAGTTGAAAAGCGCGGCGTCTCGTCTCACGGCTCAGTTTGTGTCCCCGCCGCTCCGCCGCGCCGCCGCTCACTCTCCTGCCTCCACGAGCCGCGGAGCTCCGCCCACTTTTTCTCTCACCGCGCCTGTCCATGGGAAATGTAGTTTTTTTGTTTCTTTTGGGTTTCTTTTTTTTTTTTTTTCTGGTCCGCCATGTGGACAGGTGAAAGGATGCAAATCTAAAAGGAACGTTAAAAATGTGGTGGATCTCTCTCTCTCTCTCTCTCTCTCTCTCTCTCTCTCTCTCTCTCTTTCTCTCTCTCTTTTCTTTAAACCAACATGGTACACTATTGCCAGTTTGCTTTGTATAAAAGTTCAGAGTTTTGCCAGGAATGCTTTGGTGTATCTTCAGTAACAGTTCAGAAAGGGATCCTGTCCCGGGAAGACAGGACATGATTTGGGAATACACGCTGGATGGACCACACCAGTTCACACACACACACACTCACACACACATTCACACCTAGCATCGCCCGTCCACCTACTGGCGTGTTTTTGGGAGGGAGGAGGAAACCGGAGAACCCGGAGGAAACCCACAGGGACACAGGGAGATCATGTGAAACTCCCGGATTTCAGGATCAAACCAGAGACCCTGGAGCTGCATGACACTCATCTGTAACACTCATAGTATTTTCCTTTTATTATTTTCACTTATGCTTTATTTGCTACGAGTGGATCCTACCCGGAAAGATCGTCTGGGTCTGTATTCTTTGTCATGATGACAAACTCTGTTCAGAAAGCTAAAGTCTAGACAGCATCTCCATCCACAGCAGAAACCTATCGATCAAGAGACCATTAGTGGCACACTGATTATCTGAATATTATTCTGGAAAAGTCAGGAACCAATGAGAGTCAAACTACATAAACTTCATTTTTGTATTTATTATTTACAGCACACGCTCTATATGTTCACTCTTACACTCTACGCTGTATCATGATTTTGCAAATTTTGCTCAACATAATTCCATTGGTTCCTGACTTTTCGGTCATCCTGTATTATTTAGCGTTTCTATCTAATATTTAACACAAGTTCTGATTTCTTAATAGTTTTTTTTATAGTAGCAAACTAATCTATTAACTAAACGAGAAATAACCAGCTTGACGACTCCTTTTCCAAGAACAGTCAAACAATTCATTTGATTTACACTTGGTAAAAAAAAAAAAGTGAATATAGCCCTTATAGGTAAGAGTGAAAAGCAACTGCAGCCTTTAAAAAAGACCCGAAAGACCATTTTCCACCCAAACAGGCTAATGATCAGAAATGAAGAAGCTGCCTGTGGAGGAGTCATGTTTGTAATTTACATCCTTCCAAGAAAGATCATCTGAGTCTGTATTTTTTGTCATTATGACAGCTAAAGTCTAGACAGCATCCACATCCACAGCAGAAACTTATAGATGAAGAGACGGTTAGTGGCACGCTGATTATCTGAATATTTGTCTCTTTATAAAAGAGATCTTTGTTTGCAGTGTGCCTCTTTAAGGCAGGGTGGAGTCGGCTGTTTTTCAGTTGTGTGATAGCTGATGTGTGATAGCTGATGTGACAAAAACAGGCATGTGTAGATTTTGCCACATGCATGAGAGCTTGCCGTGGTGATGGCGGTTGCTGTTAAAAGTGTATTCCTCAGACACAAAGCCACCAAACAAATGAAGAAAAAATCCATGAAATCAATGCGCCTCCCATCACGGCACCATCATCTATTGTCCATGCTCTTACAACTCATTTCATTTCATCCTGCAAGACGCTGCTCAAACCCTTTTTTTTAATACACTCCTTTTTCTGTCTGTCAATTCCACTTTCATGTCAAGTTTATAACAGTCTGACCCACAAACCAAGTTGGTGATCTACTTTTTTTTTCGCCTGGCCTAAAAAGAAAACACTCCCAAATTTTTTCAATCATTACACATTCAGCTCATTTTGTGTGGTGAGCTTTGGCACAGACGTAGAAACATGCTTTCCAAATCAACATCTGTGTGCTGCAGCATGGCTTTAGTTTACAATGAAATGAAATGAAATAAAATAAAATAATGCCAGGGGCCATTTTTCTAAAAGTGTAATAAAGTGGAAGAGGCAGATTTCTCTCTCTGAGGCTTGCTGGATGATAGTGGATAAAGCTATATTTACATTTCATATATTATAGGATACAATGTTTAAAGTAATAATTCAAAATGAAACACGTAGAAATAAAAAATGTAGTTCTTTAGATTACAAAAAACATTTCAAGGCTTTCATAAGCTCACATTAAACACCTATATGAAGAAGAGGCCAGAATAGGTTAGTTATAAAATAAAAAGATGTGCCATATGACATTATGTAAGAAGAACATGATTAGAAAATTAATGGCAAACAATACTAAGCACCAATTCTGTCCTACAACAATTCCGCCCTATCAGCCCACGAACCTGCACCACGCTGACCCACGCCCACCACAACGCCTTAGGGCTCCAGGCACGGATTAAAAAAACAAAATATTTTTAAGATGTAACTAGAAAGATATTATTTAAGCTTACAATCACATTTCTTTACAGGGTAATAAGGCATTTGTCCTTATAGTTTTACCCCCACTGCTACATTCCTGAAATGATTCTCATTCATTCATCATCAGTAAGCACTTCATCCAGGTCAAGGTCATAGTGGATCCAGAACCTATCCCAGGAACACTGGGTTTAACATGCCCAGGATGGGATGCTGGTTCATCACATGTACCGGCATGTTTTTGGTCAGTGGGAGGAATTTGAAGAACCCCGAGGAAGCCCACTTGGAGAAAGATTGGAATAAAGATAGGAATCTTGTTCCCACGTGGAGAACATGCAAAACTCTGCACAGACAATAATCATACCTGTGCTAAAGTTACTGTTATTATCTGACCACTCTTAACCCATGATCTTGACCTATGTGACCTATGTGTGTGTGTGTGTGTGTGTGCATGTGTTTCATGCAGTCTTGTGTGTATTTTGAAGTGTGTGTGATGCGACATAAGATGGACCAGGTCTTTCAGATGCAAATATTCACAGATGGTTTGACTCTCACTGACACAGCTGCTGCATTGTAGCTGATTTCCACTAAAATGGAGGCACGTGGTTCGGCACTTTGATCAGCTACTCGGTGAACACGCTCACACACACACACACAGACACACACACACACACACTCACTCTCTCTCTCTCTTCTCTTCACCTTATTAGATCCGTGGAGGAAGGGCACTTGAACTACAAAATAATTCATTAAACACAAACAGGTCTGCTGTGGTGAAGAGATCACTAGGGTAAAACAAGTTATGAGAAGACAGTGTGATGCATCGATCATCCTGTGAGATAATACGAAGATATGATCAGAGATGCAGTAGATTATTGAATCATCTAGTCAGTTCCACCCACAATTATACTAATGTTTTACTGTCTGCTTTTCAGTCGTGTCTAATACTATGGTTCCACTGGAAGGTGCAGTGTGCCATGGTTAGAAATCCATGATCACAGGGCACAAGAGAAAACCATTTGACTTATGGTTAGGAGATCATGAGTTTGAATCCCAAAAGTGACAGCCATTCATGTCAGAGTCTAAGAGAGTGAAACTGGGTCTGTGTTCTGGGTGGGAGGGACAGTGTTTCTTTTTCCCTTGTCAATCAAAGCAACGCTAGCCAGTCCTAAGTTTCCATGAGCTCATGCATGCTTAAGAGGGTGGTTAGTGCTTTCCTCCGAACTGCCATGTGACGCAGCATGAACAAAATTTTCGTGTCACCCTCCATTTGGTAGCTGTCATGTGACAGGGAGAGCATGTAGATGGGAATTGACAGTGATTAAACATTGGGAGAGAAATAATTCATAACGTAATTAAGTACTGAATGTGTTGAATGTGCGTACTCTTCATGCTGAGTTTAAATAATAGGGGTGGAGCTAGAAATAGTGCAGATCATTGATTGGTCTATTCAGTCACTATAAAATCATCAAAGTCAGACAATAGACATTTTTAAAATATACTAGGACTAAAACACCTACTACCTTACTAAAGAGTATGTCAAAATACTATGCCACAATTTGTTTGTTCATATAGAAAAACAGCGTTTTGTAAGACGGTATGCAGTTTGGAGCAAGGCTTAGTGGACAGTATGGCACAGAAATCTTCAGCAGTAGTGTCTAATAACAATCCTGCTGAATATAATGGAGATCCTGGAAACTTGTGGCTTTTTTATGTCTCTTCACATAAAACCAAATGGACGTGAAAAGGTAAATTAGATCTTGAAGCTTCTCCATTGTTGCTACTGTTGTTAGGGTTCACTGTTCCCTAGCAGCACAAGGAAAATGATTTCACAACCTTCAGAGCTATCGTACTCTTTTCATTGCTAGCATTTGAGATACAGCTAGTTCTGGATTTAAATAGGTCACCATTTGTGGTTCTGCACTTTTTTTTTTTACAAGACAGTGATGCAGCTGTTGCTTAATTCAAGCGTGTCAGAGGTAGAACGATGACCTGTAATCAGTTAGCTCTGTTCCTCTATCTAAACAAGGTTGTTCTGTGAGAGGTAGCCCTGGTCTGAGACACAGCTTATTGGAGAAATTGGTCTGAAAGACACTAATCTGACTGAATGGAGTGGGGATGAATAACACGAACTGGCTCATCATTAATACTGGCTTTCTGAAATACAGTGTAGTTGATCCATTTGAGAAGATCCTTGTGAATATCTGTGTATTATAGATCCTGCAGGATATCATATTAGTGAGTGTATATAGTTGGTGTGATTTAGGGTCACTGTTCAAAGATATAAGCACAGGATATAAAGCCAAGTGATATGAACTTGCGTGCACATGGGTGTGTTTTCTTCAGAAACTGGCAGATATCTAAAGCTTTTACAAATTAAATAAAGTCAGAGAAGATGTTTCACTCTGTCCTTTTAGCAGAATGTCTGATTATCTGTCTCGGTTAATCTGCTTTCTATATAATATCTGGAAATATTCAAGACAAATTGAATTAACTAATCACAATAAGGAAGGAACTCATGAACCCGTCACCGGTGTTGTGTTTTAACAGCTAAAAGCTTAAGCACTGCTGCAAAGAGAAAGTGCTCTCTGAAAAAAGACGATTCTCCTATGATTTGTGAAAAGAGTGAGAACATTAGCTTTCTGGTTGTTCCTCAAACTCCCATTTATGTGGAACATGGAGAAGAGGAACAATCCCACTCATCACAGCAGCGTGAATGGTGCTTTTGTGAGGTCAGGCAGGAGAATGAAGAGAGAAGGTAGAGTAACTGTACGTCTATTGTTTGATGGTATTCTGCAGAGAGCGACTGAATGGGTGGGGGGTATCGGCGAGCTCGGCTCTGTTATGTTTCATTTTCAAGGACAAACTCGTTTTGATCCCTAGTCCATCTCACTGCTGTTTTTTTATTGTGGTGCTCCAGTGATGCGAGGTGATAATAAATCACCAGCTCTGCTCAGGGCTTCCACTTTTCAAGCGTGTCTGAGCGAGAACAACGACCTAAAATCAGCTACACATGTTCATGTATTTGTATTCATTAGAATATCACATGCAAAAAGACTGAACCTTTATCTGTTACATTAGATATATTATATATTTGTTAATATACTGTGTGTGTGTATATATATATATATATATATATATATATATATATATATGTATATATATATATATATATATATATATATATATATATATATATATATGTGTATGTATGTGTGAGTGTGTGTGTGTATATACTATATAGACTTTCTTGATTGATGGCCATGGAAAGATGGGCCTCTTATAATAGTACTCCTATTCATTTTTTTCTGATTAATGAATTCACATGCTACATTTGTAAGCAGGAAACGACAGTTCAGGAAAACACCCTCATTAATCATACCTTACCCCAACAACAAGAAGGTTAAACATCGTTAAACTCACCCAAAACCTCCATATATACCATCAGCAAAAAAAATCAGTATCTATGAATATATGGCTACTCCCTCTCCCTGGTGTTACATGGCCCTCATTTGCATGTTGGACCACCATAGGCTCTTATATTTTATGATGTAATAACATTTGTCTGTCATATGTTCAATGTTAGTATCAGTAAAACAGCATGTTTGAAGGAGATTTTTAATTTCCTACTTTTTAAAAAATTGCAGCAATGTCAATTTTCAGACTTTCTATCATATAAAAACACACTTTATGGGTCAGCATGACATTTAACAGTAGGTACTATGCAACTGTTATTCTATTTAACGAGCACTCAGTTCCAGCACAAACCCTATTTTAACCTAATGTTAAGTGAAAATAATTCCTAGTTATCCCAATTACATCAGAGTAATCAATGGTAAAGATTAAGTATAACTGTTTAACTAGACCTGTCTTGATTAACCTAGATCCTAGAACATTAAGGAATCACATCTCCGGAGTCCAGCACAGTTTGGTGATTTCCCTGCAGGAGTTGTTCTGGAATCTGGATATACATGATTATGTATGAGATGATAGCAATGTTGAATCTTTCTGCTCATTTTAATTTCATGAATACATTCCTCCTGAAAGATTTCCACAGAGCGAGGCTGAATCTGTGCCACCTGCTTCATCATGGCGTGTCTACAGGGTGTCAGTTGTTCATGCTTAAGTCCTAGCATGGAGGTGAGTGTGTTCTGCCCTACACCAAAAAGTTGTACCTCACTAAAAATAAAAGACAATTATACAGCGATAATGGCTTTGGGTGTCCCTGGGGAAACGTTCTTATTACAGCAGCATTAGTAGTTTTGCTCTAATTATCCACTGTGGCTTGGGCTCGGACTGCTCTTCGGCTTCATGCCTTGATGACTGATAAGCCTTTGGTTAGATTTTTTTTTTTCAAGGAAATGGATCTGAAAAGCAAAATACATAAATGCCTCAAAACCATAAATGCGATAGAGTGGAGGTGGGGCACGTAAGCTGTAATGATCGGAATCATTGTGGTGTAAATGGATTTAATGAAGTCATTGATGTCCAGAATGACGTGAAGAGATGCTGTGTGTGTGTATGTGTGTGTGTGTGCGTGAGCGTTTGAGCGTCTGATTACTTGCAGTACAGTGAATCCCACCTCGTCATATCTCTGGGAGGAAATCACTGAAGTGTTTGAAACATATTTCTCCATAAATGGATGTGATCGAGCCTAAAATTTAGGCCTGGAGAACCTTGTGCATGCTGCAGAAGCAAGACTTTGTAGTGATGTGGGAGTTCAACCTCTATATTAGCATTTGGGTTTTAGCTTTACAGGCCCACTTGGGCTAATCTTTCACTAAAACAGCTCTTGAAACCCCGGTGTGGGAATCTATACAGTATCTCCCACTCACTGATGTGGTAACTATGGAAACATGCTACTGTGGTATTCTCCTAAGTTCTGAGGAGGGTTCAGAGCTCAGACAAGAGATGGCGAGATGGAGAGGCAGAGAAACATGGAAGAAAGATCACATAACTCTGAGCCAATATAGAACATCCCATCAATATTCATATTCCACACACACACACACACACACACACACACACTGCCACAGAGTAACTATAGAACAAATTAGGGATGTTATCAAATACTAATATATTATTCTGCTTGAACAGATAATGTGTTTTAAACAGATACAAATGTAGACACATATATGAGGTGCACAAATGTACACTATGGTCCAATATGCAACAAAATACAAAAAATGCATGCTGGAGCTTTAGACATTTGTCCGAGCAGATATGAAGCTTGCAGGACAAAGAAAGACCATGTTCATGAACATCGCCTTGTGATGTATTTACAACATCCATTCATTCATCCTTAGTAACTGCCTGGTCAGGAACGCAGTGGTTTAAATTAGACTACTAGTTAGTTTATAGTTTGGGAAATAACTAACGACTTTGTTGGAAAATGTTTTGGCCACCAGTGTAGTTGCAAAATTATTTACTCCAAAAGTCACTTCCATTTGGTGGATGGTCTCCTCAGGAAAGAGCTGCAGTCATGCCGTATTCACGCAACGTTTCAATAACGGATTTAACGTTTTTCCATAGGAATCTTATTCTAACCAACACCAGAGTGACACTTTTCCAGAACGTTATCCCAGACTTGTTTTTGATCACTCCTTGGTCTTCATGATGCTGTTTATTTATTTAAGTATGTTCTCTAATGCTGCCTACAAAAACTGGAATGAAAGTGGTGTTTGATTAGTGCTGAATTTGTTTTTAAAGTGGATGTGATAATTCACTGTTAATAGTACCAAAAATTACATGGAAGCAGTTTGATCAGAAATCTGCAGAAAACAAATGAACATTTCAATGATCCAATTATCACCCCGTATTTAGAGATTTTAAATATAAACAGAAATTCAAAAGACTGCTTGAAAACCTTAAGTCACGCTGTCATTTCTTGTTCTTACTTTTCATTATGAGCGTCGTCATGTTGAAGTGACGTCGGCTCTCGAAAAACTCTGAATTTTTCCAAGTAGGAATTACGAGTTGGAGAGCCATTCAAACAGATCTTTCCTACCCGGAAGTCGTAAACGTTCCAGTTGGTCATGAACACGGGATAACAAACTCTGTGCTCCTCCAGAAACAGGTGCATGTGTATTGCGATCACGTGACACTTTACTTGCACACAGGGGAACTCTGTTCAACTAATTATGTGACTTCTGGCACCAGGACTAATTTCACAGCCACGGGGTGAATACTCATTCAATCACAACTTTTATACTTTTTATTTGTAAATAATTTTCAAACTATATATATATATGAAACTATATTTTAACCCAGGTCAGTATTATGGACTATTGTGTGTATTGTGTCCCAATGCAGTTGCACATAATGTAGCACACAGATTATGATGATATGAAAAGCAGGAGACCAGGGGACCAGGAGACCAGGGGACCAGGAGACCAGGAGACCAGGAGACCAGACCCAGCTGAGCGTCCAGCACCTCTGGTGCAGCTGCAGGTGCTGTTCCCACAATGTGCTGTGTAATCTCACCACAATTATCAGCAGCCGTGACAGATGAGAAGACAGAGAGAGACAGGCATACAAAGAGCAAGAAGTGTGTAGGATTAAACATAGGAAAGGATCACTAAATACTAAAATAGCTTACATTTCACATTAATATAGCAAACTGGTTCTTATTAGCTCTCGTTCCTGTTTAGCAATATTTTGAGTGAACTAAAAAAAAAACAGCTATAAAAGAAAGGACATTTTTTGTCACAAATTATGAGATAAATTTGTAGCTCAAAAGATGGTTCATGATGGTTCACAGTTGATCTTTGCACTTCATCAGCACTAGAGCAGTAATCTCTCAAAGGAAGCCAAGGCTGCTAATCTCACTGACAAACCCAGAGGCAGTAAAAATAGACACAGCCATCTCTCATTAAACACGACGTGTCCACCAAGCATGTTGCGTAAACTTGTAAAACTGTAATCAGAAGGTACTAGGAGCTGGTGATGGTCTGTCTGAAAGTGAATTAAAGGATCTAACACTAACCAGTGACTACCTGGTTAAAGGTAATGGCTTAACAGGGATTAGTTTAAGAATAGCACAGAATAAACCTGGTCTCTCTCTACAGGTCAACATGGATTTAAAGTCCTGCCCTTTCAAAATTTGTTTTGAAAATCACAACTGAAACATTACTTGCTTCGTAAAAAAAACTGGACACAAAAGCGCATAAATTATTACCTTCATCAACAATTCACATTCTATTATAATATACCAGCTGAAACGCCACAAAACACCTCCATAAACCTGCATAAAGGTGTTTCCAGTGAGATTTTCTGCAAAAACTGTGCAGAGACTTTTTTATTTTTTACAGTTTGACCCGTCTGTGCACTCAAATTAAATATACCTGACAGGATTTTTCTTCCCTTTAATTATAAAGTCTAAGGTGACTGTAAAGGAGCATGTCAGCAAAAATGCTAAATGGCCAACACTGAGTGCAATCTACTGAAGAAACGCCAGCACGAGCTCATGTACAGAATGATAATTAACCCCTGGTAGCAAAATATTATTAAATACCAAAAAGATTTTCAAAGGCCCCCTCTGACACTCTGCCTAAAAATGTGAAAATTAAATGCTATAGCAATAAATAAAAATGAGTAATTCAGCAGCAATAAAACAGAAATACAGTAATATAGTGATATATACTGATTAAGACCAGACATCATGAGGATTAAGTAAAAAGGCCTATGTACATCACAGAAATAAAATAAGATTAATCTTAACATAACGTTAGCCAGTTGTGGTCACAAGCTAGTAAAGACCCAGTGGATGAGATCTGGCGTGGACACGACGGCATCTGGTTTCTCATCAGAGACGTAACCCACTTCCAACATGACAGGCTGCCCGTTTCTATTTCTGCTGCTGTCGCTCTCGCCGTTCCGCTCGCTGCTCCACTCACACGTCTTACCGGTCTGATCCATCTCGTGGCTTTGAAGCCTCTCTTCACACCGAGAGCCTCTTGATTAGACTTGATTTGATCGTGGGAGGCCTTGATTAGCAGACGGCAGGATCTCTGCGGAGTTCACGACGGCTGGAAGTGTCGGCGCTGGAGGACGTAAGAAGGAGTAGAGCGCCGCAATCAGCAAGCATGAAGGGGATATTCACCGGGTTAAAATGTTAAAATAACTGAAACGAATATTAATAAATTCATCATAAGGACACCATGTTACAGTACGGCACATTATTTGGAAACACTTCAACCTGGTGAAAATTGCCGATTTAAAGGGGCAGTGTGTAATTTTTAGAGCCCTCTGGTGCCTGTGAGGGGAACTACAATTGCTATGAAAACATTAACAAGCTTCCCGCTTCCCCCAATTGACCACACCCCTTCTGTTAAAACTAAAGCCTTATGAGATGCTGTATAAAATGAATGAACAAATGATATCCATCGCATGCCAATAACAAACTATCACATATTTATTAAGGCTTCTTTGAAATTATCTGATTATTTTAAGTCTAGAAGCACTTTTAGAAATTACAAACTGAATCTTTAATGTCTAAACACACCTCCAAATTCAATAAAATTAAAAACCTCAACAATTACACTGACCCAAATATTACCCTGATGCACTTTTTTTCAAACGAGAACAAAGTGGCACTACTTTTCTAACATTCGCACGAGTGTAATGTAGGCCACCCCAATGCCACAGCGCACTCAGTGCTCTTGACATATTGTCCCATATAGACATACAGCCACTTCTGCTTTAAATAAATTCACAGCATGCGGTGTGGTGCACAAGGCTTATGGGCCGCTATGCCTAAATAAACCACTGGCCCAGTTTCCAACAAGAAAATGGGGCAGAATTTAAAAAAAAATGAGTAACCCCAACAGACATCATTTGGGATGTTTGTTTTGAAACAGCGGAAGTCATTTCACCCGTGTATAAAGCAGCAGTTGTCTTGTGGGAGAATCTAGAAATAGACTCTAATGCTCTGGTCACTTTGACGTAAATTACATATGACATTTACGTGAAGTTACATTTATTACAGCACATCTAATTAAAGGAACAGTTTAGTGAAAATACATTTTACACAGTTCCCCCTCAGACAAAATGTATTCAATCAGTTAGGACAGTGTTTGAACTGGAGCTCCAAGGCTAACATTATTAACAAGTAATGGAAGCGTATAGCCACCAGTTTAGCATCTAAATCACCTCGACCGTTTTTAAGATATTTAGTATCTGACTGTTCGACTCTATTATCTATACAACGATTTATACACATCAAAGACTCGCCCTTAAACATTAAAAACGTATAATTGTTGATATGGTGAATTTTCATAAGGGCACGTTTATGTAATATTTATGAAAGAGCCTCTGGTGTGAAGTTTTCCGATGTCTTCAAGACGAAAGGTTTGTGGTATCTTGGTAACATGACAAGCTGCATTCTTATTAACCTCAAGAGAGAGAAAAAAAGAGAGGCTGGTCAGGGAGTGACTGCTTATAGCTGCTATAATGTAAGTGAGAACAGGAACTAACCTGTTTTATGGACATTAAATGTAACTATAAACAGATAAAAAGTATGATGTATCATTCTACAGATCTATTATTTAAATTTAAAAAAAGCTAGGAATAAAACACTTCAGGATGTGATGTTACAGGAAAATAATCAGTTTTGCTATGGTAACAGTAACTCTGCTTCACATCAGGCCTCATAACACCCTGAAATTGATCGTTTTCCCCAAACATGCAGAAATAACCCAATAATTGTGTGTTCTTGCACTCTACTTTACCTGCGTGCTTCTCTTTTAAAAGATTTACTGAAAACCCAGGAGCGAGTTCAGCATGTAGACTGCATTGCATCTGCACACTTACCTTTAAGGCATATTCTAACATGGTGGTGTATGAGATTATATCTTCTGAAATGGGATATTATGATTGCCACTGTGACCTGAGGACATGACCCTAATACCTAGCCTGTTCCCTGATGGACAGAACGCAGAGTCTCACAGAGTCACGAGTCACTTTGGCTAAAATCGAATTGTGATGATGCCAGCTCTGAGGGCAACGTGACAGTTAAACTGAAGGTCGCTCCATCAGCAGTGCAGGATTTCTGCTTTCACCGGCCAACAATCGCTGTGAAACACTGCCCACACTCGCCGTCCAATCGATATCGCACATTCTGTTGCCATAGAGACTTGGGAGACTTGCTTACTCACTCGATGCGATGAGTCATGAGACAGAAGTCAAATTTCAGAGAGTCTATCACAGACAAGTCAGTATCATTTCTCCTCTGGCCCGAGCAGTGGAGACAAGGTTCCTCCTGCACTGAAGAGGAAACGCCTCCGATACTCTACACCAGAAGCGGCTTTCTCAGTGTGTTGCAATGTGTCAGGAAGTTACAGAACAGCGGTGAGACAAAAACTATTTTCACAAGAATTCAAACCGGAGCTGCAGCTCAAGACCCTGAGAAACTGCAGCCACACTTGATTGAATTCTTTACGAAAATCACTTTTGGGAGACTGAAAGGCCCTTGCGGGCTGGGCTAAGACCATGCACTCATTTTCTAAGGAAGCGGTTCAACAGACAGCCGAGAGGAAGAGAAACACAGTTAATAATCGCTGCTCATAATGGCATTGATGAAAGCAGCTGGGGAAAAAAAACCCTTAATAAAACTCCATTAACAGCAACCACAAAGGAAGAGAAAATATCTTAGTGACAAATCGTAATTGCACAGCTTTAAAATATGACAGGCCTAATGCATGCACTCATGAGTGAAAATGTACAGAATAAACCAAAACAGTCTATTCAATACATAAGTTATGGCACCCCCGACTCATACAAGGCTTCATCATTATCACAATTAAGATGATCTCTTAGTGAAGTTTACAAAGGAATAAAGAGTCTCTCCGCTCCACTCCATTAAAGGAATAATCTAGCAATCTTTAAACCAATTGTAGTCAATTAACCAATATGTGATTGGTGTTGAATTTAAGCTACAAAAAGTAATGGAGGCTTGTTTCAGCCAAAATGTTTTGTGGAAATCTCTGCCTCAAACCAAATCCCGATCTTGCTGGTCTGTGGTCCAGGGTGCCATGAACAACACTTCACTGTAGCTGAATATTGTGATGTTATAGTGGCGGCCATCTTGGACAACCCAGAAGAGGAAGGGTTACTTTTTGAGTCTGTTTCTTCCTCGTGACATCTCAGGAAGTTTTTCCATTTTCCACTGTCACATCTGGCTCGCTCATTAGGGATCTAAATCTACACCCGGATTTCTGCAACTGCTTTCTGACGGTGTCTATTGTTAAAAGCGATATATGAATAAAACCAAATTGAATTGACTTGAACCGAACTACCAGAACTTAAATCTCTTAAACTTAAATTTACTTAAACATAAATCACGTTTTGGCTGACTTGACATTTGGAGTAACGGGAAAATTGTCAACATTTATTTTCTGCTAGGATTTTAGCAATCAGGGGATCCAGGTTAAATCACATGCTTCAGAATAAGTAACTGAATAATGAGCTGAGAGTTGAAATGCTTAACCTGTGAGATTAACCTGGGAGATAAAGATGCAGGGTTGTGATTAACATACTGGACGTTACTGTGGATTATTTACTCTCCACATGCAGACAGAGCGTATCTGCTCTCACGCTGACGTGCCTCGTGTTCTGGTCTCGTTTCTGGTGCCCTGCTCTGCATCTCAGGTCTCTGGCTAATTAACCCAGATGAGGATATTAATATTGCTGTTGAGATGAAGGCGGGTTCTGGCTAGAAGTGGGGCAGAGACGTGGAGGAGAGAGAGGAGACGGGATTTAAGAATGACGACTCTGTGAAATGGGTCGCTCCGGCCCCCTCCTCAGTGTGGCGCTCGGGAGAGAGCACTGTTACTATATCCAAACACCCAGAGGCTCTTTTTAATTGCTTATTACCCCTGAGCTTTAGCTCCAATGGAAAGTTCTGTTAAAGGGGAAGGTGGCGGTTCTGAAACTCGCTCAAAAGATGGACATGCACACTAAGTAAACCTGGACTGGTGTTTACAACACAGAACATAAGTGGAATGGAACAAGTGGTTCAGAAAAGTAGACCAGCAAGTTCAACACTTTATTCAGCTCAGTGACATCACACACACAAGGACACAATGTGATGGACTGTGATCTATAAACACGAACAAAACTTCATCATGTAGATCAACACTGTAACATTATTGAGGGCGGCCATGTTGTAGAAGTAGAAAAGCTTTTTCCCAGAATTGCTATTTGGTATTACGGTGTGTTGATGGCATGTTAGTATGTATGAGCTTCTGAGTTGTAAAAAATAACTCCTGAAATACCAGAATACCAGAATTTTCTGAAGTCTAAATTACCAGTTCAGGACCCAGTTGGGAATTTGGACTGTTCTGAAAGTTAAGTTACCAATTCAGGAACCAACTTATAATTCTGAATTTTCTGAAATTTTCTGAAATCTATACTACCAGTTTGGAACCAGTTGGGAACTCTGAATTTTTCCAAAAGCTAAATTAGCAACTTGGGAACCAGTTTGGAATTCAGAACGTTCCCAAAAGCTAAAGTACAGGCTGGGAATTCGGAATTTTCTGAAATTTCCACCTTGACAGTGAGTTCATGTTTTAAACTAACCCGACTCACAGAATAGTAGCAGCTTCCACAGTTAGAGACATTAAGGAGTGTAATGCCAGGATTTAATTCTATGCATGTCTGTGAAACAATCCCTATCATTTTCTACTACTGACCACATGATCAATCTGGAGAAAACCCACACGGACACAGGGAGAACACGAGACCATCCACACAGACAGAAACCTGAGTTTAGGATCGAACTGGGGACATTGGAGCTGTGAGGAGTCAGCACTACCCCCGTACCACAATCAGTAAAAGATAATGGAGTGTTTCAATAGAAACAACAAACTTCTGAGTCTCGGGACACAAGCAGCTCCGAGCTCCAAGTCTCTGAGCTGTCATTTAATAATTACTGTTTCTTTAAGACATGCTGTCAGAAAATAGATGCAGGTGAGTAATGTCAGCTGCAATACAGTATGTGTGTGTACACAGCGATGACTCAAATAGTGCTAACGATGCATTATAAACTATAAATAACCTGTGAGAATCATTTGTCCAGTGTATTCTCAGTGCAGGACTGAAATGTCTAAAGGTAAAAAGCCAGTGCAGTTCTGTGCACCACAGAGACACGCTTTCCTCTGGAGATCTCCTGCACCAGAAGCGTCACTTCTCTGTGTGTGTCCTCCTGAGTAATCGAAGGTGAGTTCCTCGTCCGGCTCTATGTCTCGGCTGGCGAACAGGGCCAGTCTCGGCACCACTGAGTGCACGCGCACGGGCACCATGGTCAGGTTGGGCTGGCACGAGTGGTTCAGAAAGCGGCCCACGTTGCCCACAGCAGCCGGGTCCACAAACGTCACACCTAGCCCCTGCGAGCCACCATGCTCCTGCACGGCAATGATGTAATTCTTATCCTCGGGAGTCTGGGACAGCTGCCTCCTCCGTGCCTCCTCAAACCCGATCACCTCCCCGGCGTACTCACACACAAAACTGCCATGTTTGATGGCTTCCAGGGTCACGACCCCCCAGCCACGGCTCTCGGTTCGGAAAACACAGAGGCGGGTTTGCAGGCCGTTCTGGACCACGCGGGACTGGCAGGACTCGCCACACACACACAGGGCATTACATTCAAACACAGGCTGGCTGTAAGAAGCACCCGACTCCTCTCGCTGCTCCAGTAGACCTCCCTCTGTGTACATCAGTCCGAAACGCAGGCACGGGCAGCTGGGCGGCACGCAGGACGGCGAGCGACACGAGCAGCCTGGCAGGGTCACTTCACTCGGGTCAACATCACAGCCCACACCCTGAACGTTTTCTGGAGTGTACTGAAGCACACACATGGTGTTAAAAATGTGTATAAGATAAAAATGAATGAACAGTAAATAATAATAACACTGTCCTCTAGAGGAAAGCTGAAAATATCCATCATCTCAAAACATTCAAGAAGCTATCCCTACTGTTTTCAGTGTTTGCCACAACAACAGGTTGATTTTAAGATGTTAATGGATTTCAATTATACAAGATTAAACAAGATAAACAAGTTTTTTAAACACAAATCATACACAAGTGTACATAAATACTAAGAAGCAGGAAACGCTGTGCTGGAGGTCTGAGTGTGAGTCTACGCTGCCATCTAGTGGCCAGAAAGAGAAACTGCAGCATAGAGCAATCTCAAATACACGGCTAAATGCAAACCTATATCCAATAAAAGCTCGTTATATTAAAAAATAACTATTTTTAAAAGGTTGGTCGCTTCAGAAAACATGAGCAAAAAAACAAAAAAGACAAGAATATACCTGGAAGTTGGGTAAACTGTCCTCACTCACGTCTCTCTGGATGTAAACGGGGACATTTTCCAGACTGTTGCTGATGTCCCCTCCGAATAAACCAAGCATTACTACTTACACAAACATTAAACACTTTCCATATACACAGACCCGAGTCCTGGCTCTAAAACCAATTCAGTATTAATAACAATAATAATAATAAAATTAAATAAAATAATGATAATAATAATAACGCGACTCCCAATAGCAACGAGACTCTTACAACCGGAAACAGGAAGTAACCCAAAACAACTATAATTCAAATGTAAAGTCCCTCTGCGCGTCAGAAATCAAACGCTGATTATTAAACACTGACACTCTTTTCTTCCTTTTGTTCACTCGCTGTGACATTCAGATGAATGTGAAGCTTCAGACACAATGGCTGCTGCTTTATGCACTATATTCATACACTACACCCTTGCTGTGTGCTCAGAGCCACACCCTGTCCCCTCTGTAGTGCACAATTTCACCATGTTTGTATTTACATATGAACAGTGTGTGGAGAAAAGTGGAGAGAAGAATATACAGTGCACTTCTGAAATAAAACTGTTAATATCTTTACAACATAAACAAGTAAGAATAAAACAATAAGGAAGCATGCTGTTCTAGGAAAATAATCTACGATGCTGTGGCGTGGTGCTTATTTTCCTATAACAGCACGTCCCGAAGTGTCCTCTTATACCACAGCAACATGCCAACAACTGTATTTTTTTTTAATTAAAGAACATCATGCTTTTTATCCATTTATAGTTACATTTAATGATGTGAAACTAGCTGATGTGAAGTTCCTATTCTCACTGTCCCTATAAACAACTGTTCCTTCTTAACTCTCTTTAGTGAATAAGGCACAAAAAAAACAAAAAAAAAAAAAACAAAACAAAAAAAGGCAGCTGTCATGTTATAGAGAAACCGCAGAAAAATTAGTTACAGCTTTACCTCTGACTGTTACAAAGTGCTGACACTGGAGACTCCTTCCATAAATGTTAAAGAAACATCTCACAGAAAGCTTTAGCACATCAATGATTCTAATTTTTCATTGCTAAATAAGAAAATTTTTCATGTTTGAGCGTCCGCCATACAAGTCCTTGTGAATGAGCTGTTGCTATAGAAACGATAACGTATTAGAACGAGCGCATTGATATAAACCTGTGATTTACAGCTGCACTACTGTCAGAACTGCTGTTTTAATCAATAATCTATAAATTGATCATTAATGATTAATTTATCAACACCTTCTGACTAAGGAAGAATTTAACTATCGAGAATTTAACGATCGTATAACGAAAAATATCATAAATCTTGACACCTCAGAAGCCGTTTGGATTGCTGGTGCGTGTCACATTTTAACTCAGTGTACAACAGTCCAGGACATTTTCATCTACTTTCTGATGAAAAGTTCAAGTGTTGCATTAGTCTCTTTCCCAAGTAACATAAAAATTATACAAAAAAAAAAAGAGACAAAACAATCGATATTAGAATATGAATTAATTAATGAATATGTTTGGATGACAAAATTAAAACACAAAACAGTTATGTAACATGTTCTTTTATTTTTTTTTTAAACCACAATACATCAAAGTATGAGCATTAAAACACAAAATCAGCTGTAGAGAGGCCGCCGTCACTTCCACACGATCTAAATTGGCACTTGAGTAACTCCTCCAGCCTCTCGCCCCACACGCACTCGCCCTCGCCGTGTGAAGATGTGCTATTGCGTGAGAAACCGTCACAGGGCACGGGTGTTTCTGCGAACGCAGGCTTTTGCATTCCAACAGTTACAAAATATATACAGAAAACGGTTACTTACACACACACACACACACACACACACACACACACACACACACACACACACACACACATGGGGCAGAGTAAACAACTTACATTTTTGTTTTAGTTTGTGTTTAAAAAAAAAAAAAACTAACCATTTTGAAATCCCCCCCCATCATACTCGCTCATCGTACACTATACATTTTATCCAATATATATGTTTAGTGTCTGAATTTCCCAGTTAATAATAATAAAATTTAATCGGGACACGATGAAGGACCAGACGTACGTGCAAGCACCACAGAGACAGTAACAAGTCGACTGACGATCCAAAAAAAAAAAAAAGAAAAAAAAAAAAAAACAGAACAACTGTTTATACTGAGGCAGAAATTGTGGAAAAGAAAAATGTTCACACGTTACTCATGGTCCCACATGTTAAAGCCGCAGTGAGGAACTGCTACAGCTGGAGCCGACCCTTTCTAACCGTACGATACCTAGAGGTTTTTAACGTTCCCTTTTTGAGTCCCGAAGCGGCGTAGCACTGTGTCAGCAGTTCCTAACTGGGGCTTTAAAAGGCTGGTCGAAAAACAGTCGCTTGGTTATTTAAGGTGAATGAGAAAAGAGGGAAAAAAAAAAAAAAAAAAAAAAATGGAGTGTAGCCATTTTGTCTCGTCTTCAGCGTCAGGAAGGTTAGGTCAGCGTTTCCCCTTTTGTAACCTTAAACAAAGAAAGTGACAGTAAGTTCGGCTTATTGTGAACCATTTCGCAACCAAATCATAACCTCATTAGTGAGTCCTGTGTGCTACTGAGTCACGGAAACCAATTAACTGGCTAAAAAGTGGTAGTTAAGTGTGGTGAGTTAGTCGGCTAGTTAAGTACATTAACACAGACATAAATGAGTAAGTAAACACAACTCGGTAATACTCATCATTATTTCATTTTAAGGACAATGCTGTTTTCTCTTCACGTCACATATAAAGGATTCAGGTTCTCTGAATCCGAATCAGATTCTTTGAGTTTGACTGCGTCTTTATTTTCTCTCTCGATTTTAGACTCGTTTTTAAAGGTGTGATGAGCCGAATCACTGACCTCGACCTCTCTGTTAAACAGACGAGTGAAGCCACTTTCACTTTCCGGTGCTTTATAAGCCGAATCATTTCATTTCAGCAGAACTGTTGCTCACAAGAAGCGAAGTGAACAACTTTGTCTTGTCGTTTCATCACAAAGGCATCGAAATGCTGTAGCTCTTTAATCTTTAATACATTTGCACTCGATATGTTCAAGTTTGGCGTCAAACGTTTTGCATTAAATAATAACGTTTGTACCAAACTGTGGCTGGCTCAGAAAAAAACATGTAAGTGTGAAAACACCTTGTGCGTCTCTGGTGTAAACGCGGTGAAGTATTTAAATGAGTTTACATCTTGAACTGAACAATCCTGGCCTTGTGACATATTCACTCACTCTGGCCTCGATGTACTCGATCCTTCTCTCCAGGGCCGTCAGCTTCTCGTTCAGCGTGGCCAAACGGGACCTGCAGGACATATCTGAGGAGGAAATCATAAAAAAATATAAATATAGATCAGAAAAATCTAATTCTTATTACTGACCATCATTTAGTTCGTATTTAATTTAATTCATTTCACTGCAACAGAAGCATTTCAAAATCTAGGTGATGATAATAATACAGGTTATACCACTTCCTAGATTGAAATGGCTCTTTCAACAAAATAAAATCTTTTTTTTTATATATAAATTATTTACAATATCTGGTTATAACTTGACAGAAATGTAGCTGAATTGAATAAAATCTTCATCTAATGTTGCATGTTGAGTCTCATATAAACAAACCAAACTAAATCTCTCAGCTCTAAAGATAAATAAAGAGAAATCTTAAATCATTTGAAAAAAAAAATGCTATATTAATTTATCTATAACACTCTAATTTCATTCATATCTCCTCTATCAGCACTAATGTCATGAATATGTAAACTCTACATCATCTCTATCTGACTAGCAAACTAGCAAAGCTGTCTGTTATGCTAGCAGGCTAGCTAGCTTACTACCAAGCTGGAAGGCGTAAATAACACGTCTCTTATATTATTTGTGCTCCTTTAGCGCGTTGAACATCCTCAAACGAAATGGCAAATGTTTATAAATCAATAATAAACCGTTTAAGCAATACAGGAAGCTACAGTGAGCAGACTAGCCACTCCTCATCTACGCCATGCTAGCGCAGTTAGCATAACAGCATTCAGCAAGACGCGGCTGTTTACACCAAACTTTTTATTTTCTGTATGAACAAACCCACCAAACGAGTTGAGGAAGTCGGCTATTTTCTTGATGCTGCTCGTAATCACTTCGATATACTCGCGATTAGCCCAATCCTGGTGTATTTCCCTCTGCACTGGATCCTCCTGTCCGGCCATTTTCACTCCAGCTGCTTGGGAGCTGCTGGGGCGTCGCACTTGGTGCTCACGCGCGCCTCCTGGCGTCACACAGCAGGCACGTGCAAAATGATTCCTTTTTAGTGAGTCGATTCACTAAAATGATTCAAAATTTCACTCACTATTTCTTTATGATTTTTTTAGGGCTGTTTTGTCAGAAATGCTAAGTTTAAGTTTTGAGTTATTTGTTTGGCTGAATATTTTGTTCCTAGCACGTGTGATAAGGACATCATTCTGATTCACTCTTTAGGGTTCTCTGATTGTAGCTAATTCTTATTTTATATATATATATATATATATATATATATATATATATATATATATCTTTCCCTCCTAGTTATGAACAATAACAATACATTTCATATATGCCTGTGTCTACTGTTATGATACATAATGCTATGATACATTTTTTCTCCATTTTAAAGTGTTCAAACCACCATGGTGTGATGCACGGTTATAGAAATAAACTTTGAAATGTAAAGAAAAAAGAAAATTTGGGATGTCTGTGTAAAATTCCTTGACTTTGCACATGTATGATGAACAGACACCATGCAGGCAGCCTGTCTGCAGCCTGTAAACATCTCTGAGACTGAGACTGGGCAAAGTGACTTTTTCCCTTTCAATGCCATGCACTGCAATGAATTCAACTCCATCTATTCAATTTTGTTGTATTACAAATTCTTTTTCTTTTTTTTTTTTTAAACAATGGTTAACAATGGCTCAGTTTAAGCACTGAAATATGCCATTTTAGACACTGAATCCTTGCAGAAACAACTGACGCCATGCTGCAGGCTTTGCTTAGCATAAAGGAGCAGGGGAAGAATCGGATCTTAAAGAATCGAATCTTTTAGATCCGATACAGTCAGTTCACTCCAACGAATCGTTTAAAACGATTCCTTAGCCCATATAAGGTTTAAAACAAAGTTATTACAAGAGTTAATAAAAGTGAAATAAAACAAGAGCACAGAATGAACAGGAAGCACTAAAATCTTTATTATAAAATAAAAAATTTTCGCAATTTATTGTCACTATTAAACAATTTAAACAGCTCACGCGCGTGTATTGAGTTTAACGGTTTTTGGTCTCCTTGACAACCTGCAAAGCATCTTACATTAATTATAACCGAAAAAAACAAACTTTAAGGCAAGTGATTTCATGTATTGTATATTGGAATAGAATAATATTGCTATCTAGTTTAAAATGTCATGCTGAGTCTGTTTAGGATTATTAATTTCATTATTTAATTAATGAACAGATTTTTTTAGAGTAGATGATCTTAATGAAAGAATTAAGCTAATATGCTAATGAGAAAACCTTCCAATTTTAACTTCATCTTAACTGTGAAAAGGATTTAAACGAAAACAGGCTTTAAAAATCTCCATAAAATATATGAGAATGTTAGTATTAATGTTTTTATAGCACTGTGATTTAGTAAATATTGTAAAACTTCCATTTCAAATGATTTATTAATTAGCTAGAATTGCATCCCAAGTTATATTACTGCAAAGCTTCTCCAGAAATCTATATAAAACATGGCTGTGTATAGCTGAGTGCAAAAGTTTTTTACTCTCATTAGCCATTTTAGTGAGTTACATTTTAAGAAAGTAGCAAAAAACGGTTAAAAAGCTGTACATCAACCTAAACATGGTACAAATGTAAACTTTTAATACGCCTCAAAACACTTTTCCAGATGTTATGGTGTGTAAAAGCTCATTATATTCTGATTGAGGTACTGCAAAATCCTTCCCTTTTATTTATAACTTGAAATCTTTCAGCTGTTTTAGAGTTTGAGTTTAGAGTTTATGCCTTAAACAGTAACATGTTGTGTGTTTTAAGTCACTCAACACCTGGATGATAAACACTCGAATAGTAATTAACCAGAGCAGGTGAAAAGGGATGCAAACTTTTTAAGGCAGCTATAATATTTATTCGGCTTTGTAGATAAACTGTAAAATCAAGGCATATTTTTATATTTGTCAGACACGTATACAGACAGAAATAAAATAGAAAATACTTTTATTTTAAAAAAAAAACAACATTTAGATCAATGTCAGCTCAGCTGAGACAATGCAGAGAAGGACTTGCAAAAGCTTTAGGTCAAGCAACGAACCATCTTCCCGAGGTCAGCTACTGCTCAGCCACCATCTCAGGACCTGGACCTATCCTTTATGTCTCATGTCCTGTTCCTACGCACCATCCTGAGATGCTTCATAACCTTTGCCTCGCCCTGACAGCGCATAACCACGTCCTCACACAGCACAGAGCAGACCACGGGTGTGTGCGCTGTGCGTTTGATGATTAGCTTTAATTATGTGCTTTATGTGCAAGGTTCATAACACCTCTAATTATTCTCCACACCTGTTGTGGTCCAGACAGGGATCCAGACACGGGCTGGAGGGTTTTACAGCCTCAGGGCCTGAACCTGAACATCAGGATCTTCCTGCAACGACTGGTCAGTGAGACGTGTCATAACACTTCACTACATTTCTTCTCATGATCATAACAATGGTGTTCTTATCACTGACAGATTGTAGAGCAATGAAAAATACATTAATTTACTTTAGATCTCTGAAGAGTACATTTTTATGTGCATGTTTATTTTGTAATTGTTTTATATTTTTTCTATTTTGTTCTATGCATTAGTAGAAAAGTGTTTTAGTAATTTTATTCTAGAGCTGCACAATAATGGCTTAAATATTTATCACATCATTTTTTAAAATATTAAAATCACAATTATCCAGTCAATTTTTTATTTAATTTAATTTATTTTTGCACTCAGTCATTTTAAAGCAATGAAACACACTTTTTTTTTATTGTATGGACAGTGTAAAATGGCTCCAGGGTGAATAGATAGATAGATAGATAGATAGATAGATAGATAGAAAAGTTAAAAGATATGAATCATGAGCTTGTAATTTAAGAGACAATAAAAATCTTTAATCTTTTATTACCCTGTTCATTTCTTTGCAAAGTGAATTAGGTTTAATGAATGAAACAGAGCCAATAATCATGATCATAGAGACTATTTTCTTAATCGCATTTTATTACTGGTGAAAATTTCTTCTTTTATGTGAAGCACATTGAGATATTATTTTGAATAAGCAGTGCAATGGAAAGCACTAAAAATCTCTCACGTGTAACTCTAAGTTTCTAAGCCCAACTTTCTTTGCACGCTCTAATAACGATGCCTTATACACAGTGCCATGAATGTTAGAACCGTCATCCAGCTGCAGTCACGCTCTGTAATTCCTCCTGTTTCATTTCCGAAGAGAGCCCCGGCTTGGAGACTTTGGACGAGCTGATGGCGAAGCTGGAGTTTGAGAACGAGCTAAACCGAGTGTGTCACAGGCTCTCTCTGACCGTGAACACACCGCCGGCGCGAGGAGACAGCACAGGAAGTGCAGACAGCGGCGTGGAGGAAGGAGCTGCTGATGGAGAGGAGGACGAGGAGGACGCGAGACTCATGGACACGGTTCTGGACATGGAGCAGGACTACGAGCTCTTCGTCTACTAGACGTTACATGGATAAGGGACTGAAAGCTGGTCATGGCTCTGAGACGTGGAGCTGGTTAAGTGGCGAAAACAACAAAACAACAAAACCACACTGTACAGGTTTAAACACACTGAATGAGAGTGTTTTTTTATTTGTCATGTGATTAACCACATATTTTTTATCAAGCTACTCAGCCTTCAGGCAAATTTACAATTACCTTTAATATGACTCATATCAGTAATATTGGAAAGCAGTGGGAGGATTTTTAATACATATATGTATTTATTTTTATTTTTATTATATATATATATATATATATATATATATATATACACACACAAACACAAACACATTTTTTTTAAAGAAATGGAAAGAGGGTGTCATTTAGATTTTATTGATTATATCTACTTGAAGATAAATATATTAATATATATATATATATATATATTTGATGCACTATAAATAAACATAAAACTGATCTGTTTTTAAATATTTCCTGTCAGCTCCATTAATAAGTTCGCTTGATCAAGGACGGGAAAAATCTGATGTTGCAACTCATACTGATATACTGCAGCTCAAGTAGGTTTAATTGCCGTGAGAGGAGACGTGAGAGTGTTAAGACCTTGTCCTGACTATCATAAGTACTTAATTTTTAACCTTTACAGTCAGTCATCAAGATTAATCTCTGGCTTTTTACTGGCTTTGAATTTTTCCTAGTCAGCAACTGCACTGCAGTCTCATAAAACACACACAAACACACACACACACACACTATGACTGGTCAACAAAAAGAACATCAAGTCATTAATTTTTTTGTAAGGTTTATTTGGTTTCACACAGCTGGATGGAGAAGCTGAACTCGCTGTACATGGCTAAATTACAGCTGTTAATAATAAGCGTTTACGTTCACATCAGCCACCGCCCTCAATAAAGATTTCAAGCGGCGCCTTCATACAGTAAACCTTCTACCAAACAGTCGAACTCTAACCATGTCAGCACAGCCAGCTGAATACAAACTGCCATCTTTCTCCACAGGCAGTAGGTTGATAAGACAGGAGTGGCTGTGTCACGTCTCTATCTGCTCACACCTCCCTCTGAGGCCATCCTGTGCCAAGATGGTTTACTTCACTTTCTTGAGGAGCTCTTTAATGTCAGCCTCGATGTCACTGGTCAGGAAGCTCCTGCTGTATCGCTTGAACGGTATTCCATCAGGGCCGATGAGGAACTTCTCAAAGTTCCACGAGACGTCGTTCCTGCACACGGGACTCCAGATGATGAACTTGGGGTCGGTCATCAAGGCCGTAGGGTTGTCACTGGGGAAGGGAAGCTTCTCCTTGAGAAACACGAACAGGGGGTGCGTGTCCTTGCCGTTCACATCAATCTTTTCCAGGAGCTGGAAGCGAGGCTCGAAGCCATTCCCAGGACGTACGTACTTCAAGCAGTTCAGGATTTCTTCATCCTTGGTGTTTTCCTTGTTTTGAAAAAAGAAAGAGCAGCATTCAACTAGGCTGCAATTACAAAGCCTCTCCATCACTAAGCACTCATTACAGGATTCTGTTTGTGAACTAACACACAGTCATGCTGAAGAATCAAATTTTCTCTCCAGTACTCCTAGAGTCCTCGATTACCTCGCTCAGTTTCAATTCAGTTCAATTTTTTTTTATAGACACTGTCACAAAGCAGCATTACAGAAATCCGGATGTTGATTCTTAATTAGATTCCTAATGAACATGTCAGAGGTGACAGTGACAAGGAAAATACTTTGAGAGTCTGGGGTGTGGAGAAACCTTGAGAGGAACTAGACTCTCAAGGGAATCCATCCTCTTCTAGGATTATAAAATCATTCTAATTTGTATATTACAAATTCTTTGTATACTGTGTTTTAGAAGAGTAAAACACACACACACACACACACACGCACTCACACCCGGACCTTACCTGATGGCCGAACTGGTTGCAGGGAGCTCCCAGCACAACAAGCCCCTTCTCTGAGTATTTGGAGTGGAGCTCGTTCATCTGAGTGTAGTCCCTGACCGTCGTGCCTCAGAGAGACGCCACATTCTCGACCAGCACCACTTTTCCTTTAAGCGAGGAGAAATCAAGAGTGTCACCCGACAGCAGCTTGGCTGAAAGGTTATAAAAGTTCTTAGCCATGTTGACAGGAGTACAGAGAAGCATGGAATGAGAGGTTTTTGCACACTGCTTTAGTTAGAAGATAACTCGAGGTCAGAGCTCAGGTGCAGGGGCGGGACAGGGGCTGTGCGTGAAAAGGAGTGTTCCAGACTTTGTGCACACACACTGTTTGTCTCGCCAATCCATATGCCCAAACCGTCTCAGTCTGTACTGGATTATTTACTAATTATACAGCATTGTAATAGTTAATTAGAGTAATACTATAAAGGTACAAAACATTCACCATTAGAGGTAAAAGAAACACACTTAGGGTACAAGACATATACACTCGAGGGTGCCACTCCAGTGGCAAGGAAATGTACAGTTTAGTAATCTTTTTCTAAGTGTGTATGATCTGTGAAGTGGTATTGGTGAAAGACATGTTCTTGAAAATATTAAAATCTATCATATTATGTTACTATATATTATAGATACTACTACATCTTATATCATCATACACTATATGGCCAAAAGTATGTGGACACCTGACCATCACAGCCATGTGTGGTTCTTCCTCAAACTGTTTGACACAAAGTTTGAAGTACACAATTGTGTAGAATGTCTTTGTACGCTGTAGCTTTACAGTTTCCCTTCACTGGAACTAAGAGGCTGAAACCTGTTCCAGCATGACGATGCCCCTGTGCACAAAGCGAGCTCCATGAAGACATGGTGTGTGAAGGTTGGAGTGGAAGAACTCGAGTGTCCTGCACAGAGCCCTGACCTCAACCCCACTGAACACCTTTGGGATGAACTGGAACACCGACTGAACCCCAGACCTCCTCACCAACATCAGCGCCTGATCTCACTAATGCTCTTGTAGCTGAATGAACACAAATCCCCACAGCCATGCTCCAACATCTAGTGGAAAGCTTCCCAGAAGAGTGGAGCTGATTATAACAGCAAATGGAGGATAAACTCCGTGTTAATGTCCATGGTTTTGGAATGGGCAAATATGGGTGTGATGGTCAGGTGTCCACATACTTTTGGCCATATAGTGTATATATTTGTCAACGATAATCACCATATTCTCTCTCTCAGAAAATAAAAGTACCAAAGTGTACTTTTCCTTGTCACTGTGGTGGTAACCTCAAGGGTACATCTTTTACCTGGATAGGTGCATATAATGTACCTAAAGTATTACTCTAAAAGCTAATTAAAGTTATATGAGTGGTCCTTGAGGTGCAATTGTGTTTACTGTTAAATCAAAAATTTATTGCGTGGTGACTAAACTCTGTGTAAGCATGGACGCATAAGAATGAGACAGTGGTATGCGTTTCTGGTGCGCAGTATTGATCAGTTTGAATAACTTATCTTTTTAGAAACGGACTGATCCAAAAGTTATTCAGCTCTGCGAGACTCGGTTACTTTTTCCACCGCATCACTAAAACCTTTATATTTAAATATTCATAGTTAAATATCATGGTATTTACACAGGAATTATATAATAAATTACGACTATATAGCACAGGAATTTGTGTTTACAATTCAAACTGCACCCTGTTTTATAATGGTTCATCCGGGAAGACCGTTACACCGGCCGAATTCCAAATGTCACCTCGCTCCCTACATACGTGTCGCGTGAAACAGGTGCTACGTCACTACGTAGTGCCCTAAATGACCAATGAAGGATGCTTTTGGGATTGAGCCTGTGCGTGCGCGTGTGTTTAGGGAAGTGAAGCACAAAATCAGCAGCAATCAGGACACAGGAAAAAAAAAAACCATAATGACCACGTAGTTGTGATTTTACATACGCTGCCCGTGTTGCTAGGCAACAACTTTTAAAAAATATTTTACCCGGAAGTAAATCTCAGCTGTAATTCAATCATCGTCAACGCTCTTAAGCTCATCTAGAAGAAGTTTGCAGTCAAGAAGTTTCTGAACGGAATTAAACTGTTATTAATAAACAACGCGTTCATTTCATAATCCCTCCTTCATCCGTGGAGTGAAATGTCGGATTTTGTGGTTTGGAGTGTGATCGGGTTCTTCTTGCTGGCTCTCCTCCTCGTCACCCTGGCGGTGTATGTGGTGTATTCCGGCCTGCTGACGGAGGTCCACATCAGCACCGGCTCCTCTCCCGTGAGAAGCATCACTGTCGCTTATAAATACAGAGAAGGGCCTTATCAAGAGTCCGGGCTGCTGTTCGCTGAGAGCTGCAGGATTGCACCAGAGCTGCCCACTGTAGGCGTCTACTATGATGATCCAAATAAGGTAAGGGAGATTTTAGAACAGACTGATCAGTGTGTCTCCCTTAATCCTGTGTCTCCTGCTCTAACACACTTCATTCAGCAGGTCATGTACTCAGGTAGGAGTGAGATGGTGGTGCAGGGCAGCTCCTGAGCTCAGATTAGTGTCTGTGTACAAGTTCTGTGCATGTTCTCCCCGTGTCCATGTGGGTTTTCTCCCGGTTCTCCAGGTTTCTCACACCCTGGCTTTACTAAATTGCCCCAGGTGTGTGTGTGTGTGTGTGTGTGTGCATAGTGCCCTGCAATGGACTGGTGTCTCATCCACGGTGTATTCCCACCCCATACCTGGTGTTCCTGAGATCCACCATGCCCATGATGAATGAATGAATGTTCTGTCACCTGGAAATCCAGGACTAGATGTGCTTGATACTGTTCTTTAGACAGACAGAGATTGTGACTGTGGTGTGTGGTTTCTGATATTACCTGTACGGACAGAACTCTGTGGTGAACTGCACTATTTTCACCAGCTTCTGCACAGCATTGTGGTTAGTGTCAGTGATAGAGCTGATCAGTCTTCCCTCTATCAGAAGTGTGCAAAAAAAAAAAAAAAAAAAAAGGCGGGTCTGGGAGGACAGATATGATATACGCTCGCGGGATAAAGAAAGGCCATGATGATTAACATGGGAGCATACTGAGTCCTCGCATGGCCCTGTGCGACAATGTTACTAATTTATTTTGATTTTTGGGAAATTCAAGCAGGTACACACAAATACAGTACCTATGGGAGCGAGTGGGATCCAAAAGTGGTCCGAATTGGGCAGATTAAGCAGGAATAAACACCTCTGCTCTCTGGAAAGTGGAAAGAAAGCAGGACAGATTTACCTTTTTTAACCACTGCTCTTCCACTGTTATTATATCAGTGTAACATGTGAGTGTTATATAATTATTAACCACTGCTCTTCCACTGCTATTATATCAGTGTAATATGCCAGTATTATATAATTATTACACAATGTTTCAGCAATATTGTTGGAGGATGAGTGCGTGAAGGTGGCAGGCATGTTTTCAGCTCTTTGTGAGGATCAGAAAGCTTTAAATATCCTCACAATTACTCACAAAAATGCTCTGCAGCTTTTATTTGAAAAATTAAAACAGTCTAAATATTTCCTATTAGATTACAGAGGTTAAGGTCAGGGTTATATAGTAACCCTACAGTAGAAACGTGTGTGTGTGTGTGTGTGTGTGTGTGTGTGTGTCCGACACCACTATGTGGAGCTGTTGGTACAGTAATGCTGTAAAGTAATGATCTCTTTGGCATGTACGTGGGAGGATTATTGCTGTGTGTGATTATTCAGATATAGGGAGGAAATTACCGTATCTGATATAGTTTGGCTGTATTTACACATCATTTGCTCTTTCTAACTGGGATAAATGATGTGATATTTGTGTCTGTGCCTGAACGTACTCACCGTATACACACACACACACACACACACACACACACAGGCAGGGATGCACAATAACACAACAATATGGACAGATCGTGGGACAGAACTAAACAGCGCAGTGTGTTTGTTCAATTTTAGGTTTATGAAATGGAGAAGTGGTAAAATCAGAGGTAGTTTGGTAGTTTGTATGAAGGTTATATCAGGTTGGTTATATTAATACTCAGACAACTGTCTGGCGTCTGGCGCACAATGAAAGGATTGTGAATAAATTAATGCAATCATGGACAAAAAGTCTTGGAAATAATCCTAATCAGATTATACAGTAATTTTAAAGATTATTAAAGGCCTAGAAATAGTTTAAACAATTACAAACTACACCTTTAAAGATAATAAATCAGGTTGTGTGCATTTTAGATCATTGCTGTGTCATTTCAAATATGCAGCAATGACAAATTTATCACAGCAGCTATAGGTTGAAGGTTGTGAAAGTCGGTATCATCCCTTATAGAGATCTATGCCCCGTTTTGTGTGAACTCGCCTCTTACTTTTGCTCATTTTTCCTTTCCACTTCCTGCCCATATCCATGTCCACATCCATTGGCCGATGCTGTTGCCATGGCACTAATGTGTCCACCTTATCTCAGCTGAAATCCCTGGTGGAATGCAGTGCGAGTTGGACTGACAGCGCCTGTGCTCCTGTGCTGAAAGACTTTTTGTCATTGCCAGTCTCGCTATTTTTTCCCAGGCCTCCAATTAGCGAAAGGTCCAAACTGCTTCTGCTTCCACAGCTATGGCTAAGTCTTAATCCAGCTCAGCTAATTGGTCTAATGATCCCAGCTCGTTAGCGGAGGGGCCTGGAGCACCGCTGCCAAACTCAAGGTCAGAAGCCTCAAAAGAGCTGCTTTAAGGGCCTGGAAGAGAGAGAGAGAGAAAGAGAAAAGGGTGGAAAAGCACAGGAAAACAGTGAACTCTTCTGGGAGAGCTCCTGCCTGCCCTTAGGCACTTCTCTTCATTAAGCTAAATAATACAGCGGAGAAGGAAGAGAAGGAGGAGAATCACGGACCTTGAGCTGGTTCTCGTGGTTGAGAAAAATCGGCGTGACTTTCTCATTTGGTGAAGAGAGTGAAAGTGTGAGACCGTATAGTTTTCTCTCACCTTGTCTGTTCTGACACATAAAAGCCCTGGTGCTTAAAAGCCCTGGTGAGATAAAAAAAAAAAGGAGGATCTGCATTATAAGGTTCACTGTATCTCTCCTCCTCTCCAGTGTGGCACGCTCGCTCCAGTCCCATGTCTGCTAATTGCTACACTCTGTCAATCAAAGCACAAGGAGGACAAGCACAGCAGGATGCTCCATCAGTGAGGACTGCTGTCTAGTGGAGGGGAAAAAAATGAAAGCAGGACAGGTGCAGCTGCTGCCGGTACGAGTGCAATCTGCAGCTTCAGCGTGGAATTCCATGACGTTCGATTTAATTGGGTAGATGCACTGAACGATTTATATTACACACCATCCCACAGTCACACCTCATGTACTGCCCTTGTACTGTACTGCCCTTTAATCTCCACAGACAGGGCGGCGTGGATGTACTGCGCAGCGTAGACAGTCTTGACAGATCCATGGTTTTCACACGGAATTGCAATACTCTTCCACTGCCTACGCAAAGTTTTTTCCTCATTCATTCTCTTACATACTATTTGTTTATGTCAGAATGTTTTAGGACAATTGGGACAGAAATATTCACTATTTAAGAAAACTGTGTGTATACTTTTTATACAGTGGAACGTTTTGTGTAGATCTGGCAACCCATGTGCCACAAACTCATTAATTTATCAAATTTAACACACTAAACAGCACCTTTGTGACTTTTTTCTTTTAAAAAGCCACAGTCAACCTTGTGAAAATGTAATACAGATACACATTTGTGTAAAAGTAGGTCATTCTGTCCATCGAAAGTCTTTTCAACAGAGCAAAATCAAATAGCATGCAACCCATATTATTGCACTACACACTGTATACTTGTGTATTTATACGAAATAATTGTGATTTGATGATTATGTAATAATTGTGATAAGGATGTATATAAGCAAAAACATTCAGGTGCAAGTGACATGACTTAAATAGGGGAAGCGCTGATAGAAAATCACGTAGAAATAAATGTTTCTAATGAGTATGACGCAGCTAATTCCTTTAGACAACTCAACATGTATGCACGATAAATGCAGTTGCTATTATGTAGATTTTAGTGTCCCACCGAACAGCATTGAAATCACATCATGAACTCAAATCAGTGATTTGAGAAAACTTGTTATTGTGCAAGTAAAAACTAAAGGTGTTGATTAAAAAGTTAAGCAGGTCTATGTTCGACAAAGGCATATTTCTCAGTATTCTCGATCACAAAAGGGCACTGAAAATATCCGAAATTACTCTCAAATTACTCTCCACTTTGCCAGCATTTACACAGCTGGAGGAAAAAGCAAAGTAAATGGATGGATAAAGAAAGGGAGGAGCGAGTCATTTAAATGGGGGTTTATCATGAATGATAACTAGCTTCAGTTCCCAGAGGGCCGTGGGGTTCACAGCGCTGCCCTGCTGCAACCGCAATACAGGTTTTATAATAAATCCCAAGAGACTCTCGCAGACATGAAACAGTCACATTCCTGCAGCCGACTGTCAGCCAACGAGGCTTCATCGAGTGAAATCTGCTGCTCTTCTAACCCGTAAAGATCCCCCTCTGTCCCACTGCACGTGTGCTCACACACACTTTATGACGTGTGTTTGTGCAAATTGCGCTCTAGCAAATACTTTTCTTTAAAGCATGTTTGTTTGACCAAACTGGCTGGATTGGTAATGTTTCCTCAAAACGTCCTGACCAGGCAGTTAGGAAGGATGAATGAACGTTATAAAGGCATTGCGAACGTGGTCTTTCTTTGTCCTGCTCGCTCCATATCGGACCGCTCGCTCATCCCAGCATGACAGCAGAGATGGTACAACACTGCTTTTCTTTTCTGATACCAATACCAATACTGAAACATTGAGTATCAGCCAATATCGATGCCATCTGATAGTTTTCTTTAAAAACTACTAAGCTTTCAGTGGGTTTTTGTTTTTAACTGAAGCACATAATAGATAAACTCTTTCACACAAAAATCACTTACATTGTTTATAAAATAAATGTATCAAAAAAAGTAAGTAAAAGTGTCAAAATAATAAAATCAATCTTGACAAAAGAAAAAAAAACAGTCCAATGCCAATTGTTACAGGATATATAACAGTATGTTTTCTCCAATATCCGATTAACCATTTTTTTTGCTCGTATCAGCACAATACTGATACTGGGTATCAGATCGGTGCCATTTCTACATGAAAGAAAAAAACCTAAAAAGGTCTGTGATGCACACCTCTAGTCTCAACCAGATGCTGGATTAAAAAAAAAAAACAGTCCATATCCCCAGTTGAGACCAAATATGAACTGGAGTGATATGAGATGTAGCTGAGGTTGAGGAACCGTCAGAGCCAGAATTCACACACCATGCTGACATTTCTACATCAGGGTTTCCTCCAGTGTTTCTGCAGGTAGGATTCACGTAGAATTCTAAAAAAGAAAACCTGCTTTGGGTTTAAATTCAGATACATGTATTTGCAGCACTAAACAGATGCAGGACACGAGCTGGGACATTGTGTTGGACTCAGCAGGGGGGCAGAGTGAGACAAATGGCTGCTCAGGGACCGTGCACGATCAGTTAGCTTTAAACCGTGACATCTTTACCTGATTTTCTTCACCTCACATTCATCACTTAGAGTGAAATGACCCAGACTGGTCTCCTGCACCCCTCCCTTTTCCTCCTCCTACTTCCTGCAAAAGTGGTTACACACCACACTCATTCCCCTGGGCATCCTTTAAATATGTGTGTGTGTGTGTCGTCCTTCAGCGCGTAATCTCTTTTCCTCTCTGAAGATGGCAGCTGGACATCTGTCCGCACCCAGCATACTCTCAGCAATTAGAGATATGAAATTATCAGCAGTTTGTCCCACCACAGACACAGACACATATATACACACACACACACACACACACACACACACACACACACACACACACACAGTGCCACCTGTGCCTGCTACATTTCTTTATTAAATCCTGCTTGTGTTTTAATTTATTTCATTTCCCTCTCCATGCTGCTTTCCGATGGAGCGGCTGGTCCTCATTAGGACACTTTTCTTTTGGTGACTCATCCCGTATGTGTGTGTGTGTGTGTGTGTGTGTGTGTGTGTGTGTGTGTGTGTGTGGACATGAAGGCTGTTTGTTTTAGCCCCCAGCTGGGTGTTGAGAGGAGGTAGGTGAGGAGGAAAGTGTGTTTACACCTGACAAGGATTCAGTAAGGGCTTCTTCAAGATTGTTGGAAAAGGCTTTGCTAATTGCTGCCTTGAGGTGGAGAGCTTTTTTGCCAGCCTTCGTTGCGACTTTTCTGAAGCTCGGGTGAAGCGACGGGTTCACGGCAGCAGTGATTTGGAAGTTTTGCTGAAGGTTTGGTTGAAAGGTCATGGTCAGTGCGCCTGCCTGTTACTTTACAGCTAAAAACAGGAAAATGGAAAAAAAATAGAGAGGCAGACTTTCTCTCATTGTTTTGGTGTGACTTGCCTAACATTTATGTATTCAACAGCAAAAAATTATACTTTTATTAGAATATTTCTACTGCATAAAGTAAGTCTACCAAAACACATTTCTTACACTTCTTTTGGCCGAATGACCCTTCTCTTGATGTGGGAAATGTGCACTGTCGTTAATGATACACTTGGTTTTCACATTTTTAACTTATGTATCAAAGTGGCAATTAAATGTGAAAAAAACAAACTAATAAACAAGGAAGTGGAAATGGACGGCAGTCCCTCTTTTGCTGTGGCTGAATCCACAGTGTATTATAAAGGGCTGTAACATTCCATTTCACCCTACATAGTGAACATATCCTATAGTGACTGTGAAGGCATTCATGATTTGTGTGTTGGAAAAAGTTCTTCCTGAATGAATGAAGATGAGCTAAAAATGGTGGATTTTATGTGCATCAAGTGTACAAATATCACATTTGGAAAAATAAATTGGTGGGTAAATATATAGAAATGAATATAAGACTTGTGTGATTTTCTTAGCTTAACAAAGATGCAGACTGTTAATACTGTGTTTTGTCTGTGGTAGGACAAAATTAGCATTTGATTACAAAATCCTTTAAGTAATTCAAATAAATGCAATTTTTAGTGTATATTTATTACGAGTCTTGTCTTTGTTCATGACATACTTATTGCACTTCTCTTTCCTCTTCTTCTTCTTCTGTATATCTTTATAGTCATTTTAGATTTCATTAGCTTTGTATAGCACTTTTAACAACAGACATTGTCACCAAGCAGCTTTACGGAAATCTGGATGTAGATTTAGATCCCTAATGATCAAGGCAGAGGTGACAGTGGTGAGGAAAAACTTCCTGAAACAATGTGAGGAAGAAACCTCAAAAGGGAACCTGTCCTTTTCTGGGGATGGTGAGATTATAAATCATTTCAGTGTACAGAAATGTAATAGTTAATTCTGTGCTGTATCGCCTCAGCAGGAATGTGAGTCATAGGCATAGCAGATGTTGGATAGTGCAAGTCTCTACGGTTTCCAGGTGAGATTATCTACAACAGCAAGGAGGATAATCAGAAGTGTAGATAACTCAGAGATGAAGTAGCAGGAATCAGTCCAATCCTAAGAGAAGAAGGAACCATATTACTGCATAACAACAACCAGCATCTCCTCAAACAATAGCAGTGAACAGGTGGTTGGTTATATTAGGAAAAATGGTGCATTGTGATTAGATTGCAAATGGAAGGTCTTGCTATGACAGCATAACTGAAAAGGAGAGCCAGAAGGTAACACAGGCATGAGGGACATCAGCAAGAAACATACGTCTGTCTGTCATTAACATGACTGCAGAAGCCAATACCATGTTGTACCCAAAAGGCAGAATATATAGGGAAAAAGCATTTGGCCTAGGACAGAGTCTTGTGGACCAGCAAACTTTACCTTTGTGTGCAAGTCACCGTTAATATTGACAAACTGTCTATCAGATAAGACCTGAGCCAGGAAAGAGCCATTCCCTTAACTCCAACAAAACTTCCTAGTCTGTCTATAAGAACGTTGTGATCTATAGCATCAAAAGCTGCACTGGGATCAAGCAACACAAGCAAGAAAACCCTGATCGGACCCCAGCAGTAGGCAATTTACTACTTTAACCGGCGCTCTCAATGGCTTTATATATGTATTTCCCAGGTGCCTGGTCCGAAGTGTCGCAGTGCCGTGGGCAGTATCCTGAGTGAGGGCGATCAGAGACCCAGCACTGAACTCCAGGAGCGCTACGAGAAGTTTGGCTTCCGTATCTTCACTTTCCCCGAAGTCACCCACGTGGTCTCGTCTTGTTTCCCCTACAGAACCCGACTCTCCATCATCCTGGGAGTGTACAGGGTTTACCCACAGCTCAACTTCTATATTAAGGTAAGCTCAGCTATATTACAACTTTCACCTGCTGTCACTCACATGAGATAGAAGTGTACAGAACCTACTGCAGTAGGTTAAGAGTTTAATTTTTGTGGCTACGTCAGAGCGTCGAAGTGATTGACCTAGATTGAAACTGTCACAGGGAATCACTTCACACTCAGAGATTTCCTGTAGAGTAAGTAAAGATGAAAACTTCATCTTCACCGCCACTCTGTGGTTGTGTTCACTAGTGTGAACCTTCCATACAAGCTTGATGGTGTGAATTTCAATACATTTAGCAGAGCAGGGGTTCTCTAGACATGTTTGATATGTCCATAATTACTTGGACTGAGAGGGCTGATCTAAAAAATGAGCTCTTGCCTTCTACTTTCCTACATCGGTGTTTGCCGCGGAGATGAGAACAGAGGCTATGGAGAGGGAGGTGAGTAAACATATCAGCACTGGAAAGCAAGAGTTTCTTTATCCTCATGAGAGCATGGAGGTCTGTGTTTACACAGCCGAAGTCTGCTTTATACCTTCCATCATGTAAGAAAAGCGATGTGTATTCAGTCAAAAGTATCAGCAAAACATTTAAACTTTTGGCTTATTATTTAGTTTCTCATGTTGAAGCATATTATTGACCAAAAGTTTAAAGACTGTATTTTCTATGTAAAAACAAGTGCATAAGAATATCCATATAATGACAGCAATACTTTTTTCAACAATACATTCTTAATTTTTAACCTAACACTATTTTAATTAACATATGTTTCATTTAATCTTACTTTATTTAAGACTTTCATGACTAATCTTCTTCTGTCTGTCTTCTGTATTTATTCTATTGTCTTACTTTGTTGTCCAAAAATGAGACATGAGCTTCAGTAGGTAATTTCTGTTAATACTAAAAGAATGCATGAATAAACATGTATATGTTAAGCTACAATAAAGTGCTGCAGTGTTTTCACCCAGTCAGTATTGACCCACGTCCTTTACTCCTGTGGTTTATGGATATATATGTTGCTCTACACATCAGTAATGTTAACAGACTATTCAATTCAAATAGTCCTATTCAAATCACCTCCTTTTATTAAAACATCGCTGCTGGAGATGGGTATTGAATTTCAAACGGATTTCTGCTGAAGAAACGTCACGCCAGAAGCATGGCGGTTTGTGTGTGTGTGGATGAGAGATATGATGCTTGGGTCATGGGCTGCTGTTACTCGCCGCTGCCTTGCTGTTTGGGTTGGATGAGTCCACATCAGATTGCACTCCATTTGAAAACAGTGTGAAATTGCTTCCTGCCCAGATGCCATGCTGAAATGATTCAAATCTGTAGTTAAATCTAAAAATCCATTTAGAATTCCCCATGGTTTGTAGGCGAGAGATCTTGCGCTAAACCAACCCAATGTTTCTCTCACTGTACAGATCCACTTCTGTCAGCAGCTGATCTGGACATCGCACTTGACGTTTAACCAAAATGCAAGTCTATCTAATTGGACGTGAAAGCCAGTAGCCCTTCAATTAGCCTGCAGATGTAATCTGAGTGCTGTATTTTTGTGAAAGTCAAGTTGTGAGTTTGAAGGCGAATCCTTTTAAAGGCCGACATCCCGACACATAAAGAACTGTGGGGAATTATAATGGGGAGATTTCTCCGATCTGGCGCTGTCTGAGCACAGCTGTCTCAGGGACGACCTTTTCACAGCCATCCTTGAGTGGCAGTTTACTTTAGAAGAACAGATTTCATTTTGCTCTCTCTTCGAACCTTTCACCCGTAAAAAAGCAAAAGGGTATGGTCGTGCATAGCCTCTAATTTCAGTCAATATAATATCACAGAACCAGATACTCGGACCCACCACTGTGGAATTCAGGCTTCTTTCTCATGGAGCACTGTTTTCCATAGAAAACCAACAGCCAGGCTAAATGTGGATGAAACACAAGACCGGACATGTGCACATTTGATAAATGGCTCCACAAGTGGCAAACTATTTAGTCTTTACACAAGCGTGACCATGACTAATAAAGCACAGTTTTAAAGCAGGAACTCAGGAAATTTAGTCAAGATTGCACCCAAGTAACCAGGGCTGATTTTAGTTCCTGGAACCTCTTTAGTTCCTGCTCCTGAGTAGATATTTTTTGTGAACGGAATTTATCTGGCATTTTAAAACCCGTAGTGAACAAGTGATTACTGATGCTGTCTATGTACATGATGGTTCTTATTTTTACTCAGTGGCGAGTGAAAAACATTGCGGGAGTGCATTCTGTACATGTTTGTAATGGTTCCCCCCTCTCACCTGAAGCCTTTGTATGCTTGTTGCTGGGTTAAAAAGCTACATTAATGTTAAAATCATATTCGCAAGAAAGCAATGGGTCATTTCCTCACCAGCCTCTCTCACCTCACCAGCTTTTACACCTTTACAGCCTTTACAGCCTGTACAGCTGCTGAACACCAAGCAGAATTCACAAGAACAGGAGTGTAAAGCAATATAATAAATGACAATAAAGCTTTTGACTGAAGCGCAAACTTGTCCTGGAACTGTGTAGTCCTGTTTTAGAAGCGTTCAGGAGCTGTTTAGATCCTCAAAAGATTACGGAACGTTGGTGAAAACACATTTATGCATGCCTAAAAGCTAGTTTGGGTTGGTCTATCTCGTTGGTAAATACGTTGAGTACACCATGACTGGACAACAGTGACCTGAAACAATGACTGTGAACGTCTCATATTGTGTCAGTTGTACAAATCTGACATTCCTTGTTGTAAGGTAAATTATTATTGCTTTCACTGTTGTGAATGCTAATTATTTCACTGGATAGCTAGCATTCAAACGCGTTCTGAGGGATCTGGGAAACGGGACTTTTGAGAATCAATCAGATGGCCCTATACTGAATTCCTGTAAAGTAAATTATTCCTGTAATAAATTCAAAGAATGACTTTCTCCCTAGGTGTGTGTGTGTGTGTGCTTCTGTGTGTGTAAGCACATGTAAACTGAGAGAGTTTTTTGAAGCGGACATTCGGTCCCCCAGGATTTTCTACGCCCCTCTGTTGCCATGGCCACAGAAATAGTATTATGTATATGTGATAAAGTGCACATGGTGAAGAACTTTTACAGCGGTTTTTCCACACTCTTCTATCACAAGTGTTTACATCTTCTCCATGCATACAGTCTAACTTTTATTTTTAATCCTTCTAAGTCTACATACCCGTACACATGATGGTTTGATAGTTTTACCTCAGAATTGCTTCAAAACAACATTTATATATTAAATACTGTATGTTTTTTCTTACATTGAGGACAGAGTAGAGGGACAGAAACGGAAAGGTGCTCTGTGTGGCAAAATAATTTAGGAAATTAAAATATGAAATCTTAGTATTATTTTTTTTACGCATCAGGAACAAAGATTTCAACATTTCAACTTGTTAAGTATCTGAACTGCGACAAAACTAAACTCAAAAAGTTCTACTGATACTGATTTCAATGTATTCATCATATTTTGTAATAAAAATGACAAAATACAGGAAAAGAAAGTTAGAAAGCTGAAGTGCTTAATTCACCAAGTGCAAACCTGTGTCAGTTGAATTATTTATTAGTATTAATGTTGAACTTAACCAGGCGTCCCCAAGCGCTGCGAGACTGACCTGTATAGTCTGTTTATTGTCTGTAATATAGATTGTATAGGTCTTGTATAGATCTAATCTGAAGAAGGCAGCGTGTAACTGCTTTCTACTTTCTCTTCGTTTATGCACAAAGGAGACAAATAAACTAGACACATGTCGGAAAGATATGCGTAGAGGGTGAATATTACAAAGCTGTTCAGCACATTCTTTATAAATGAGGATGCAAACAATTATAAATTCAAAAGGTGTCAGAGAAGGGGAGGGAGGTGCAAACTTTTGCATTCATGTCATATTGTTTTTTTCTCCTACTATGAATATACTAGCATGCGCTATTTGACCATTGTTACTTGTGATAATGAAGGAATATCCGTCAACTTGAACACACGACATGTCTTGTTGCTATAAATGACATTTTTATGTCTTATTTATTCGTTACAGGAGTTTGCACTCGACTGTAAATCTGTCACTACTGCAGCGTGATCATCACACCTGTACTTGTAGACATTTTAAACAGATTCAGATGTTTGTTTTGTTTATAGTTTATAGTAGTAATGTCTAACGGTGGTGTACTAACAGCCTGCACGTTCTGGCTCAGAAAAAAAGGACTCATCACTTCTGTCAGAGAGAAGATGAATAAAAACAGCATTCTGCTCTTCTCTGTATTCCTCTGCAGTCCAGGTGTGTCCATCACTCTCTCTCTCTCTCTCTCTCTCTCTCTCTCTCTTTCATCCTCATGCCTCCATTCTCTCTGTCTCACTTTCTTCCTGACACTTTCTAACCCCCTTCCCCGTCTGTCTCTCTCTCTCTCGCTCCGTCTCTCCTCCAGCGAGTGCATGATCGGTGTTAGTGGGCCTGGACTTTGTTTTGGACGAGGAGAGAATATCTTTTTCCCAAATGCCACGGTGACATTTCGGCATGATCGCTGGATCTCAGCTGTAGATTATCGGCAAAAGATGACAACAACATGAAACTAACCTTCCTGCTGGCTGCCTATCAAAAGCCTCCTGATGCTAATAGACTGTTAATGCCACTCGGCGGGAGAGATGCGCGTGGGCCGTGGAGTGTCTGCTGCAGTTTGTATCCGAGAAGCTCCAATTTTTTCCCAAAATAAGGAAAATGCAATAGTTACCCAGAATGTAATAATTCCCTCTGAGCATCTTCACTGTCTAGGGATGTCACACTGTAATTCTGTGACAGAACTGTTTGTTTTTGGCTTCGTGGGAGGAATATAACTCTAGTGCTAAGAATAAATTTAAGACGAATGTGCAAATGTTAGCATGTGTTTAGCACACTTAATTTAATTTAGAAGATTTAAGAGTTTTCAGGAAAGGGTTTCCAGGCAAAGCAACAAAAACATTTCAGATAAAAACAGAAATCCTTTTGAGTATGCTGCTAATTAATGTTTTAAACAGCAAGCCAAAAAATAAAGAGAAAAATCTGCTTTTTCATATGCTGTGCTAATTCTTTCTCATTCTTTAATATTGGTATTGTTAATATAACAGACAAACTCCCATGCACCATAGCTTAAGATAGCTAGCTAACACTACTAGTGGCTTCAACAAAGTTAGTATAGAACACAAGTCAGTCGTAGTTACAGTATCGTTATGGTTTTCATCATCAGGCTCTTTGCTAACCTAACTGGCTAACAGAAAGTGATGTAACTAAATTTATTTTATATTAGCTTCTTATAGCTATAGTTATCGAGAGCTAACAAGTTGATAGAGTTAACAGCTGTCAGCATAAGAACGTTAACCTCCGAGTTGTGTCCTGTGCTAATTATTCCTGTAGGCAATTTTCCTGTTCCTTGGATTCGACATTTTGAAAAGTTGACCCCCAAGCTTTCCAAATCCAAACATTTTATTTTGCAATAATGCTAAACCACCTAAAGGCTACCTAGCCATAGAAATGAACAGAGGAGCATCAGGCATAGGTTTAGCCCCCAATACCAACTCCTGACTGAATTTACATTATAACCTTGAGAGCTAACACTAACTAAATTAACTTATCTAGTTACTCATGACTGTTCAACATGACAAGTAGGTTACGCTAGTGATGCTAAGTTTGTTATCCACGATTTCAAGAGTTTACATTAAGTGTAACATCAGAGCTCATTTATTCAGACCTGGACTTGTATTCATTGTCACAGATTTGCAGCCTGAAAGTTTGTGTGGAGCCGGAAATGGTGTTGAGATTAAAAACGAATTGTCTGCTCCCAAATGACGCAACATCAAATTGTTTGCCCTATCGCGCGGAGAAAGTTTGAATCCCGACGATGCCAGAGCCATCCGTGTCATCCGTGACAAAATTGGCCGTGTTCTCTGGGTGGGAGGGGCATACTCACTCTCGCCTGTCAATCACAGCAATACTAACAAATCGCAGGTGTCTTTGAGCTCATGTATGAGTAAGAGGGCAGATAGCGCTTTCCTCTGAGTGTGTTATGCCGCCCTGTGACACAGCATGAGCAGCAGTGCGAAAAGATACAGTTCTTACAACATGAATGATAAACTTGCCAATCAAATCTCAAATGCTGATCAAACAGTTTATTTGTTGGTTAACATTAAAGCTTATAAACATTTAACCTGCACTAATGTACAGCCCAATAAATTAGTAACTGACATTCTCGACAAGATGCTGGAAACTCAAAAGCATTTCACATTTCCGTGCTATTCCAATCATTATTTATGACTCGCTTGTAGCTGTCAGACTGTCAGACAGTGAACCCCCTGCAGTGCCGAGGGTATTGACAACCTAGAGTCCTGCGTTTTTTTTCCCAGAAGCTGTTTTTTTTTTTTTTTTGCTCTCTTTCCCTTGCTTTCTTGGATAATTAGCAGTTTGTCATTACGTTGGAATGAACAGGTGCCATACGGACTGAGTGCAGGCTGAATTTCTGAGCAGCTTGTGTGCACTCACGCCTTTCTGTGCATCCAAAGATGAAGCCGATGTATTATTCACCTCCGCGGTGTCCAACATGAGGTCAGCAGACGTCTAGTAAACACTATCTGGATTATATGGTAAACCCTGGACTAATAAAAACAGAATTAAGTCAGAGCCAAGGAAAATTCTCTGAATGAAACTACTTTCAGGCTCCTGGACTAGACTTAATCTCCAGAAACATCAGGATTTATTAATAAATCATTTGCATCTAAGCAGAAAGAGGAAATGACTCGTAAACTTGCCGAGTATTAAAGGGTTTCATAACAATGTGGTGCCAGATTTTGCAATTCCCCGAACATGCAGCTGTCAGAATTTGTGAAATATTGATGGATTCAGACAGCAGCAGGTTTGGGAGGAAGTGAAACAATGACAGTGATGATTGATTCGCCTCTCTCTCTCTCTCTCTCTCTCGCCATCTCTCCGTCTTCCTCGTGTCATCAGTCTGGGTAGACGGTGGCATGCACATGGAGGCTGGAGGCTCGGATCGCTGTTTGGGTCAGAGACTCGTGTCCCTGACCTGAATGTAAACACAGCCGGGTTATTTTTGGTGGATTTCTAAAAGCGGCATTCTCAGAGGCTCTATTTTACCCCAGTGACCCTTTCAGCTAGAACAGGGGTCGTCAAATGGTGGCCTGTGGTCCAGATGCGGCCCCTGCGAAGTATTTTAGTGGATCAAACCGAGCACTTAAAAACATATTGGTGCAGAAAATAAAATGCAAATTGACACATAAATTAGCATCATGAACTGCTCTGATTGTGTCGTGCTCTTTGCATTACAACACAGCAGATCCAAAATGGATGAAGCGCTAATTTTAGTGACGTGCACATATAAGACTATACGTAGCACTTATATAACTTGAGCAAGCATAATGCGCAATCATTTCGGAGGTGGGATTAGACAGTGTAACTGTAAACTTTACTGCTTTTTACTGTTCAGGTTCTTGGCCTAATAGCTGGCTTGCTAGTGACCAGATGAAACTTTGTGTGTACACAAGCCTTGATTTATTATCACAAAATTCATCTAAGCTACAAATGTTTCCTCGTTTTCACCACACTATAGCTAGCCACAGATAAACCGCTAAGTAATGGAGAAATTGCTATGCTAGCTAGCTTAAAGCGCTGCCATGTTCACGCTTATCTGGCAAAAAGATACAAATTTCAGCGTCTTCAGGTGGGATGATGAGTACTCTCAGGTCCAAATCAGTGAACTAAAATAGGGTTGGTGTGATGGGCAGAGATCACGTCTGGGACAATCGGGACAGCTGCAGAGCCTGAGGGCAGCTACAGGGTTCAGGGTGGCTGTGCCCAGGAGAATTATGGGTAAAGGGCACAAAAGGTCACACGAGTAACCTGAAAGATTCCTGGCTAAGAGGTTTTAGCTTTACCGTGTCACTGTGTGTGCTCTAGCTCACACAGGCTTAAAAGTCATACACATCCAAAAACTGAGAGTGTGTGTGTGTGTGTGTGTGTGTGTGCGTGTGTATGTGGCCTTTGCTGTTGCCAAGCAGACCTCATGCTCCCTGCACTCGTCTCCCCAGACAGCATCTTGCCCACTCAACCATATGGCTTTCCTGACAAGCAGCCAGACCTGTGGCGTCACACTGCATACACACACCCTCTCTGCTGTGACCCACCCACACACACACACACACACACGCGCGGTTGAAAATGAAAAAGGGATAGAAGGATTTTCTGATATGTTATTAGCCGATGCAGATGAAAGCACACTCGTCACCTGTGCTCTGAATCCTAACTTTGTTTGCCGCATGATCACATTCTCTCTGTCTCTCTGTCTTTCTCTCCCTGTCTGTCTCTGTGTCTGTCTCTCTGTCTGTCTCTTTGTGTGTTTCTCTCTGTCATTCTCTCTCTGTCTGTCTCATGAGGTTTCAAATTGGTGGAGCCACATCAGAAATTTCGTCAGTCCTTTATACCCTGTACGTAACTGTGTGTGTGTGTGCAGGTCATGTGCATGCCTGTGTCTATATGTCCAAATGTATATGTGTATAGAGAATATTGGACTGGCTCTGTGTGTGTGTGTGTGTGTGTACAGGCGGTGTGGGACCTGCGATCGTCCTGTTCCTCTCCGCTCCTCAAACATGACTTTTGTCCCGCGGCCTGAGGGACTCCGGGAACATTTGCATGGGGTAAATGCCACATTACAATAGGATCGATCCGATCACAGGCAGAATAAAAAAGAACAGCGTGTGAGCACTAGTGAGGACACGAAGAGCTTCTGTTCCCACACACACACACACACACACACACACACACACACACAGGGCTTTAACTTCAGTGGCTTTGTTATCGATTAGTTGGAGTGGAACATAACACGGCGAGGAGGCAAAGCTGAGAAAACTTTAGCTGGGAGTGTAACATTCTCCACCTGCCCTGTGTGTTTGTGTGTGTGTGTGTTTGTGTGTGTGTTTGTTAGAGTAGAAGGAGCCTGATGATTAGTGTATAGGTAGCTTGCTGAGTCAAGCTGTAACAAGATCATCTACAGAGCTCTCTCTCTGTGTGTGTGTGTGTGTGTGTGTGTGTGTGTGTGTGTGGGCAGTCATGGAGGTGTAAATGAAACAGCACTCTGACCTCTTGAGGTGAAAATGAACTTGAAGCAAGTTCAGCTCATTGGCATTTCGCCCCATCATTCCCCTCTCTCCCTTTCTCTCTCTCCCTTTCCCTCTCTCTCTCTCTCTGTCTGTCTTTCTGTCTCTCTTACTCTCTTAATAATAATAATAATAATAATAATAATGATAAATAATTAGGTCGTTAAGTAAATTTGTGAGAGCTATTTACACATATATTATTGTTCTATAGCATATTTATCTTCACATGGGATCAGTTTTCAGACAGAGACACAGCGAAGTCACCGAGCTGTGCTCTCACCGCCGGCTGCACAGCGCTGTGGTGGACTCTTAAGCTGTTTCTGCAGAACTTGAGGTGGAATCGGTGGGGTTTGTGTCCCAGCGTGATTGTTTTTTGGGTCCCCAGACCTTGCTGCTGTATAGAAGGATTGGGTTTAATTTCAGTATGAACGAGTTTTAGCCAGATTTGAAATGAAGGGTTAAATAATGGGTTAAATAATGGGTAAATAATGGGTTAAATATACACTTTTCCCGCTCAGAGCCTTGTGGAAGTTTCTGGTTGTACTAATTAGCAGACATAAGTAATTATATTCTGTGGTGTGTTGTAGTGGGGCTCCTCTGAAAGTAAATTCATACTAATATGACTGTTGGACAGGATGTTGTGTTCAGTTAAGAATGTTATTAGTCAAGTGGTGAGTATACTACGGATTAATTTACCGAGGTTCCTGTTCACGCAGATCCTTCTGTGGTTATTAGGATCGAATCTGTCTCCATGGCTGTAACTTGTGTCTCTCTCTCTGTCTCTTGTTCCCCGTCGTTCTCTCTCTCCCTCTGTCTGTTTATGTCAGTCTCTCTTTCTGTTTCTATCTGTCTGCCTGTTCTCTCTCTCTCTCTCTCTCTCTCTCTCTTCTCTAAAACTCAACACAACTCTTTAAATATTCAAGCACAGCTTTATTCATCATTCAATTATTTATTCATTGTTAGGTCACATTTTTGCTGCATGGCGAATTGCAGTTAACATGTATACTTGTTTTTTTGTTTTTTTTTTGCCTTTACATGGTTCTACAAGTGCTTGGGTAACACCGATGGTGTGTAATGTGTGTTACCGAGTGCATTCGTGTCCTTAAATGAGCAGCGATTTGCAGCTTCACACCTAAAACGTGGCTGAGGTGTTTTTCTCCAGCATCATCCATCTCACACTTGTCTTACCCTCCTCGAACCCTCGTCTCACCCTCACCTCACCCTCGTCTTACCCTAATCTCACTGTAGTCTCACCCTCGTCTTACCCTCATCTCACCATAGTCTCACTCACATCTCACCCTCGTCTTACCCTAATCTCACTGTAGTCTCACCCTTATCTCACCCTCATCTCACCATAGTCTCACTCACATCTCACTGCTGTCTTATCCTCCTCTCACCGTCGTCTTACCCTCATCTTACCCTCCTCTCACCCTCATCTCACCATAATCTCACTCACATCTCACCCTCGTCTTACCCTCCTCTCACCCTCGTCTTACCCTCGTCTTACCCTCCTCTCACCCTCCTCTCACCCTCATCTCACCATAGTCTCACTCACATCTCACCCTCGTCTTACCCTCATCTCACCCTCGTCTTACCCTCCTCTCACCCTCATCTCACCCTCATCTCACCATAGTCTCACTCACATCTCACCCTCGTCTTACCCTCATCTCACCCTCGTCTTACCCTCGTCTTACCCTCCTCTCACCCTCCTCTCACCCTCATCTCACCATAGTCTCACTCACATCTCACCCTCGTCTTACCCTCCTCTCACCCTCATCTCACCCTCGTCTTACCCTAATCTCACTGTAGTCTCACTCTCATCTCACCCTCATCTCACCATAGTCTCACTCACATCTCACTGCTGTCTTACCCTCCTCTCACCCTCATCTTACCCTCATCTTACCCTCCTCTCACCCTCATCTCACCCTCACCTCACCCTCATCTTACCCTAATCTCACTGTTGTCTCACCCTCATCTCACCCTCATCTCACCATAGTCTCACTCACATCTCACTGCTGTCTTACCCTCCTCTCACTGTCGTCTTACCCTCCTCTCACCCTCCTCTCACCCTCCTCTCACCCTCATCTTACCCTCGTCTTACCCTCATCTCACAGAGCATAAACACTTGCATTTTAACCAACGCTTCAATCCATGTCCATCGAAACCCAACCCTACTGCTGTGTCATCTTCACATAGTAAAAAATCTTTTCTTTCTTGAATGTAATGTTATTGTCATGCGGCTCACAGTGGTTTTGTGTTTGTCGCAATGCAGGTATTCAATGTTTTATTCAAAGGTGGCAAACAAAACAGAGACGTAATCCAAAGGCAGAGCCGAGATTCAGGCAAGGGTCAGGCGATGAACGAACAATATTAACTAGGGCAGGCAAGAGCAAAGGAGAAAACCAGAAAGGCTATCACCGAATCAAAGGCCTGGTATCGACTGGTACAAAAGACTCAGTGCGTATACCTCGCAGTGAGTGCATGGACTGAGCGTCTTTTTATACTCGGAGTGTGGCTGTGACGGTAATTGAGTCCAGGTGTGTGTAATCAGGTGAGTGTGAACGTGAGAGAGTCTGTGGTGACTGGGGGCTGTAGTCCTCCGTGGCCATGTTTGTAAGCCGCGCTGTATTCTGGGAATTGTAGTTGGACGCCGATTCCGGTGTAGACATGACAGCGTTTGACTTTAAATATCTTTAGATTAGAAAATGAACTGTAGTGTTTCAGTGTAATGGAAAAAAAAATTAAGTGTAATTAATGTGCTGTCAAAACACAGAAACACACATCCAAAATGGTTGGCTTGGATAGCAAGTGTGCTAGCTAGAACTTTCCAGAAGACTTTTTAAAATTAAAACGTGGAAGAATTGGAGTCGTGTAGTGAGGTGGAGATGCAACATTAATGTGATCTCAGCCAATATATGTTTCTAATCCAAGTGACCAATCAGACAACAGTAAAACAAGTACTTTTTTCATGCTCAATTTTTACCATCACTGTGACCATTATTATCATCTCTGACGTTGATGGAAAACTAAACCTAAAAGTTCTGTCTAGACTGGCTCTTTTTTATTGTTATTATTAATTAATAAAACGCCCCATTATTTACACCATTCAAATGTGATGAGTGCACCATTACTCTAAAAGTTCGAGCTCATTACTTGGACGTGCACCTTGGGATGTACAAAGCTGAGATTTTAGCGCTACTGTGAAGCATCTGATGGAAAAGAAAAATGGTCATGGAGCTGCGCTTTCTAAACTCCCTGCCCACGGACCTCTTCTGCTGTTGTGCCCTCGAGCAGAGCCACTTAACTCCAACCATCTCCTGTCATCTCATGCCTGCCTCTCAGCCCATGCTTATAAATGAGAGTCTGGTCTCTGCGCACCTTCAGCACCAAAATAACGGCTCCCTAATACGGCCTCTATCTCCATAACAACAGCGCTGCTCGTTAAGACTGCATAATTAATCTATTATTAATCGTTACGGTGACTTTGGCCCATGCACGCCGCTAATCGGCTGTTCGTTAATTGTGAAAGCAATTAATGCGCTCCCATTAGAGGCACTCATGCCTGCTGCATCAGAGCTGAAACTTTGTTTTAATCGAACTCTAAACTTTCCCCTGCTGTGAACTGTTTACACAAGTCTAAAGTGCAAACATTATTTTATAAAATCCCTGTTTTAAACGTAAGTGTTTTACATGGAGAGTAATTATTTGTATTGAAGTATTTACTTATTGGATCTTTAATTCTCTTTGGCTTAATCACTATTAGTGTTTGGATAGTGTTTCAATTTACTTAAAAATGATGTCAGTGTTATTACAAGCAATGTTACTAAATTAACATTATGTTCATGTTATTAAATATAACATAATTTATTTATGTAATATCAAACCGACTATTGTGTGAAGTTTAAAACAAGTTAAACATATGAAAAACAATCAAAAGGTGTAATATTGACCTAACTGGTTTTGCTTAAAAGATGAACTATATTCTTTTCACTAAAAAAATAATGTCACATCACATTTTTATTTGGCTAGCAACAATTTCTTCTTTTCATTTATATTTCCTATGCAGATCTGTGTGACCCAACACACACACAGACACACACACGCACACATACACACACACTTAGGAAACTCAACCTTGATCCTATATGTAAGTGAATAATCACACTATCAATAAGCCAATTAAACAGAAAACTCAACAGAATCTTACAAAGACTGTGGGAGAAAACCTCTCAAAAATCATTCCAAATTATTAGACGTTCTTCACTTTTAAAATATTTTTTACATTTTTCAGACTTTTAAATCAGGGTCGCTACATATATGGCTCATATCATGATGATCAGAGTGTTACTCTCTCTCTCTCTCTCTCTCTCTCTCTCTCTCTCTCTCTCTCTGAGCCGCAGACTGCTCATCCCAACATTGACCGTTAAAGCATCTTAAAGCAGACACCACACTGTGACACCACACTGTGAAATCTGATTTGAGGAGGTTACGGTTCATCGACCTACTTCCGAAGTCTTTTCTACAACTAAATGCAACACAAACAGAGAATATGAAATAAACCGTATAAACAAATCCAGGAGTCCAGAGCCCCATTTGGACATGTGTGGAAATGTAATGGCTGTAATATGAGAGGAGATGAGGTGTGAATACAAGGTTAAAATCTCTTAAGATCTAGTAGCATTACTGGGAAATTACCAGAAGCTTGCTCATAGCTCACGTGTCGAAAACATAAAATTGCCACAATCTGTACGATCTACTGTATATACATTACATCCAGTACCATGCAAAAGTCTTAGGCCACCTATTTTTTTTTTTAGTACAAACTTTGCTATAGATATTTATTTTATGACTTCTACATTATTCAGTGCAAAAACATTTCAGATTCCAAACATTAGTTTTCCAGCACAAAATGAAATGTTACAGAAAAATGTTTGTATGTCAGTAAAGAAAGCAGCAGATTCCATAAGAGACACTTTTCAGATAAAAACATAATGAAGGCTGCTGGGTTTCGCTGCAGAAATAAGAAGCGAGTCGACAGTCAAAGTCTCCAGAAGAACTGTGGCTGCTTCTGCAAGATGCTCAGTAACACTTCCAGCTCATTTCCTTATAAAACTGCACACACTGCACCTCAGATACTGTTTTTTTTTTAAGCAAAGAGTCATCACACCAAATATTGATTTTGTTTCACTTATTACTGTTTACTCTCTTTATAGTATTTTTTTGAATGTAGAAACATTTAATTTCATTATTTTTGAAGGCATCTTTGCTCTACAGCATTTCTGTGCATGTGCCTACGACTTGTGCACACTACTGTACTGTATATAATAGGACTTTCAGGACAAGGGTGACTGTGTGCATCTCAGTGAAATACAGTTCAGTTACTTCCTGCTACTGGTTCATGTGAAAGCGTCAGAAGTGAGCCTAACAGGATCTCCTCTCTAGGGTTTTTTTTCGTCTCATTTTTTGATTAGTGTGACGCTAGCCACAAGTGTTTGTTCACTTATACGGAACAGTCAGCATTGGCCTCCTTGACGGTGCAACATAACTGACCCTTTGAAAAGACGTCTTAGGTTTCAAAGGATGTGCATTTTGCAAATAAAAAACAAGATTAGACAAGCATTCAGATTTTAGTATCGTACTCTCTCTCCAGCTTGCCAAAGCTCCATCTGTCGTTGCTCACGAGGCGGAGTCTGGTGTCTCCGTAAGGTCATGACACCACACTCTGAACACTGCTGTTACATACTTAATTACGCTGTTACACGCTCAATTTGCTCCAATTGTCCTGCAACATGACTCCACTTGCCAAGGTTTAACTAACCCACTGCAGTATGTAAAGGGATTTCTCTTAGAGAGCCTCACTTCCTGTCGATGCTTCTTCCTAATGTTCAGGGTACATGTAAACGTAGAGTACCTTTTAAATGATTTAAGGCACATATTTATATCTTATATCATATATCTTATATCATATATCATATATCTGCTGTTGCTAAATGCAATTTCCCCACTGCGGGACAAATAAAGGAATATCTTACTCTTACTTACTCTTACTCTTATATTTGGACCTTAAGGACCACTTTTGTACCTTTCATTTCATTTTAGAGTACTACTATAAGCATGCACTAAGGGGTCCCTGGAGGACTAGTGGTTCAGCCACAGCTTTCTCACCGCCACAGCCCGAGTTCGATTCCCGGCCCGGCCCCGACCCCAGCCACTGGGGTTGCGTGCAACAGTGCGCTCTCAGTGCAGGTCCCAAGCCCGGATAAAAATTGGGGAGGGTTGTGTCAGGAAGGGCATCCGGCGTAAAAACTGTGCCAAATCAAATACGCAGACCAATGATCTGCTGTGGTGACCCCTAACAGGAGCATCCGAAAGAACAAAGAACAACCACAACAACTATAAATGCGCACTACATACACCTTTCCAGGTAAAGGTATAAAAGAAGTACGCTTGATAGTACCAGTCCAGTGACAAGGAAAGTTACAGTGTAGTGCCCGTTTGTACAGGGAGTTTTTCTGATATTTTGGTTTGATCATTAGATTAGAAACAGTTTGTGATATCTTCAGTAAGCGCTTTATCCTGGTCGGAATTGCGGTGATTCCAGAGCCTATCCAAGGAACACTGAGGGAGAATACACCCTGGATGGGACACCAGTCCATCACACACTCTCATTCACAACTAGGTGGATTTAGTGTACCTAATCCACCTACTGCATATTTTTCAGAGGAAACCGGAGAACCGTGAGGAAACCCACACTGACACAGGGAAAACATATAAAACTCAAAAAAGGTCGGGATCAAACGCTGGAGCTATGAGGTGAGGTGTCAACACTACCTGCTGCGCCATCATGATGCCTTAAAAAGACATGTTCTACATTTCTGCAAACATAGAACTATATCACTTATGGCATCTATGATCCTAGTTATTAGCCTCGAGGGTGGCAGGAAGCCAAAAGATGGCAGTGAAAACGGTAAAAGGCGCCACAGGTGTAAAATAGTTGGCTCTGCGTGTGCATGTGTGTCTGGTTTTCATGAGTTGTGTCTCACTGAGAGTGCTCATCTGTGTATAATCTCTTAAAGCCTGACACTCCCCCACTTTAATAATGAAGGACTCTTGTTATCTTCCTCTTCCTCTCATTCCTCTCCCTATCTCTTCTTCCTTCTCTGGAATATCAGAGGATCTAATCTCCATGGAAATCTGTCCTGCCCGTTACCTTGGCAACAGGCCTTGCTTCAAGTGTCTCTGATTTTCTCTATTCAGAATTTCATTTTGTGTGTGTGTGTGTGTCAAGATTTTGAAAGTGATACCACTAAAGCTCTAGTAGGTCGTCCTATGTGAATCTGTTCGAGAGCTCGTCATCTCAAGTGGAAGCTCTTGGAGAATGTTGGTCTGATCGTTTGTTTCAGGTGACCTCCATGACCATTCACTGAACATTTCTTCCTTCTGTTAGATCAATTTAATCCCGATAGTGACATGTGACTTAACACATTTCCTGACAAATTCAATTATTTCTTGCAGATGTGGCCCTTCAGGCTTATTTTGCAAAAATAAAAGCGCTAAAATGTCCTAGCGACCCAGAGAACCTCCTCTCTGAGATATACATGCAAATGAAAAGGATTTCTCTTCCTCTTTTCCCCGTTCCCTCTCTCCTGATGAGGGATTTTCACACCAAAGCGATTCAGAATGCAATTTGTGGGCAGCGGAGTATGAGAGCCGGATGGGGGCCGGAGTGCAGCAGGGGGTTGGAGAAGCACCAGGGCTATTTAGCTTAAGAAAAAACTCTCCCAGATAAAAGAAGCCAGAGACCGGCTCTTTTTCCCTAAAGAGAACCATTCTAGAGCGGTTAGCGAGGGTCAGAACGGGGCGGAGAAAACCTGAACAAACTTTCCGAGAAGTAAACAAGAGCGAAAAGGAGATGCTCAGTGGTAGGTTTTAATGCAAGACTTGTCAGAGTGAGTCTTTTGTGCGACTTCTATATTCAAAGTCAGGACTAAATCCCCACAAACCAGGCTAATGCACTTTGTTTCAAAGGAAATCTGGTACAATGAGGCACCGGAAAAGAAATGAGGGACTTGCTGTGCTGACACTGGATTAGGATCAGATTATCCCCAGTTTCTTTTTTTCCCCCTCTTCACGCCATGAGGTGCTGGATCAGAATCGGATTGAATGTGACGTTTTCCAAATCGATCCACTGACGTATTTTTATGATTTATGTTGACAGACTTACAGACCAGACAACACTGAAGATATGTCACCAATTATATTAAAACATGAGGCAATCACACCTCTGATGCTCGGTGCAAGCTGTCTAAAGACATAAAATTTAATGCTTTACATGAAGCATCCCTTAGTTATCATTATTTACTAAATTAGTTGACATTAACACTAACAAACCATAAAGACCAGCTTAAAAACGTAGACCATCATAGTGTTAATAAAGTAAAATGTGAATTAACATGCGTTTTAATTGATAGATATACCTAAAAACCTTCAGCCTCAGTTCTGAATTTAAACCACAAACATGTTCATTAACTTGTTCATGTTGTTTTAAAAAAAATTAATTAATACAAGTGTTCATGCTTTATTCCTGACAACTAATGTGATATATAACATCAGTTTCAATAACTTAATGTAAAGCCTTACAGAAATTAAAAAAAAATAAATAAAAAGAGAAGGCGTGGCATGCTAAGTAGCCTGAACTAGCATCACTTCACTGTTATGACAGTGATTCACCAAGTCAACATCTACGATCAAGTGGTTTGTCTACGACCAACATAGTGTGTTGTGTGTTCAAGATAAAAATTGCACTTAGACACACTGTAAAGAAGACAGCTGGCAACAAGTTACACTCAAACGTGTGAAAAGAAATAGCTCCACACCACTGGGGTTCAATAATCTCTGTTCAAGATGAAAGGTAACCCAGAAACCCAATACTGTGTACGATAAATGTACTATTTTGACTGTGACTAGGGACGTAGCCAAATAAACTAACCGAAATTTTCACTACACTCTGAATCTGTTTAAAAGAGTGTGTTTGGAATTGAAACAGATAATTTGTTGTAAAAATAAAAAATACAGAGAGCTACAGCAGATAAGCAGAAGTGAGAAACTAAGGTCATTACGAAAACTACGAGAAAACTACGAGAAAACTGTGGCAAACAGTGAGACGCTTGTGCAGTTCGGCTCGGTGTATCAGGAGCATGAGTCGCGTTAGTGTTCTTATATTATTTCCTTAAAAAATCACTTTCCACGTCATGTTTCTTCACAGCTTTGAGACCGAGCGTTTCTAGTGTTTGATCCCAGACATTTAGGATCAAACTAAACATCTGTGCTTGACACCGTTAGCTAAAAGTACTGCAGAAGGACACTATAAAGCCTTAAGTGTGACTACAGACTTCACACTGATGAATCCTACAGGAGCTGAGAGAGACACGAGCTAAACTCTGGCTCACTCGAGTCCTGTGTATTTTTGGAGTTTTAGTGGCCGTTAATGGAGAGGACTGTCAGACGCAGCTGAGAACACGCTCGTCCCCTGTGTTTTTCGCGGACGTTTGACAGTCATCAACCCCGCAGTCCTGTGGATTACAGTCTTTTAATGAGAGAGGAAGTGAGAAAGGCTTCGGCAAGTGGGAATTAGAGAGCAGGCAATCAGGATGGAGAGACTAATGTGGGCTTTCAGGACTGATTGGTCCTCTTGTTTCACACCACGTTAGGGAAGATGTAGTGTGATTTAGTGGGGCAAGTTTGTGTGTGTGTGTCTTCATTTGTCCTGGTGCACAATTGTACAGGAAATATATGAGCATATACTCTGCTTTTCTGAAAATTGCTAGAACCGTGTACACATCATTCTTCATCACACCACACATTTACCCTTCACTCTTCTTCATAATCGTCATAATAATATTATCATTCTGTGCTGTTTTTCATGTACTTACTGGATAGTAAACATTTTTTAAAAAAATATTATTAACATACATACTACGTGTAATTACATAATAATATGTGTAATTACATAATACATAATAATAATAACATAGTAATTACATACAAGCCTGAGAGCTTAAAACTATCAGAATTACATTAAAGATACTCAGGCATTTTTCACATTAAATCTGATAGAAAGAAAGAGGGAGAGAGAATAAATAAGACAAAAGAAAAGAAAGAAAAGGATTCAAGGAGAGAGAGAGAAAAGATGAAAACGACTGAGAAATGAAAAAGAAAAAAGAGAGCAAAGGATCAAAAATACAAAGAAGTGCAAAAGGAAAAGTGATGAAAAAAAGGTAAAATAAACAGAAAGGAAAAACATCCACTGCTGCCTGTCCTGACATTTTGTTCGTGTTGTTTTTTGCTCATTTTGCTTATTTTGCTTTTCCAGGTAAAACGTTTAGCAGGACTAGAGCATGTTTCTGTCTTGCTGAATATTTTGGCCAAAGAGAGAAAGCATCACCTAAACAGTTCTAGCAGTGAGAATAGGTTCTTCAGCCGTGTGCACTGTACAACGAGAAACAGAAACAGATAGACAGAGAGACCACGACTGAGAGAGAGTGAAAGTGAGAGGGAGAGAGAGAGAGAGAGAGAGAGAGGAATGTGTGAGACAAAGTGACATTGAAAGAAAAAACACAAGACAAAGAAAAAGGGGAAAAAACAATAAGGGAAAGAGACAGAAAGACAGGAAAGAGAATTAGAGAAAGAGAAACCATCTGACAAAAGCCATGGGAGAAACAAACAGATGGAATGGCAGAAGCATATATATAGATATAGATATGTGTGTGTGTGTGTGTGTGTGTGTGTATATATATATATTTATATATATATATATATATATATATATATAGAGAGAGAGAGAGAGAGAGAGAGAGTGAGTGGGAGGAGGGTGGAGGGGCCCTACAGTATGCACCTGCATTGTGTGTGTGTGTGTGTGTGTGTGTGTGTGTGTGTGTGTGTTTCAGGTGTGAGGTAAAAACAGAGCTGCTGATTGCTCAGAATATATTTTAACTGGAAAATTTAAACTTTAAACTAAAAGATTCAGTACATTTAAAAGGAAATTATAAATTTTATCAAACGCAAGCATAGACTCTGGTTTGAACAGAATCTTTACACTGAGCACTTCGGGCTCAATTCAATCTCACAAAAAAGAATTAGAAGAATAGGAATAAGAAGAATGGAGTAAGAGTGCCTGTCTCACTGTAACACAAGGGCTTGGTGTTGTTAAAAGTCGTGTTCTGGTGTGATATTGGAGCTTAAGATGAAGAAACCATAACCACCAAATTTGATGGAAAACAAATTTTGAAGTCACAGACCTACACTGTCTTAAAAAAGTCTTTATTTTATAATTCACTGTTTGTTCATGACTCACACTGCCAGAAAATAAAAACCTGCTGAAGTGAGAATGAGAAACTTTCAGCCATGAGGATTATTTTCACTTTAATCCCCATGTAACATAACAGTGTCTCAGGATCTACACCGATCTGTATGGCTTTAAAGTGTGTGTGTGAGTGTGTGAGTGAGTGTGTGTGTGTGTGTGAAGGAGAAGATCAGGAAGCGAAGCAGCATATTTATATTTCTACTCTGTGCATTACAGCTAAAGCATGTGTGTTTGATTTACAAAGAGAGATTTCCTTTTCTTATTCATGAGAATTTTGGGTATGGAAAATGTGTGTGTGTGTGTGTGTGAGAGAGAGAGAGAGAGAGAGAGAGAGAGAGAGTAAGAAAAGAAATAAAATGAATGGAAATTACTAGCAAATATATGCTGATGAGTTTTTACACTTCATTTTTGCCTCAACTGGTCAGTGGTGCTGTTTCATTTACACCTCAATGAACACACACACATACACACACACACACACACACACAGTCACATCTCTGTAACCAAAGTGCTTCAGCATTCCACTAATGTGTTTCATAACATAGTAAAGATGATGTCTTCATTCACCAGAAAGTCTCTTGGAGATCTCTGTAATTGCTTTAACAAACCTCTCAGCTTCAGTTTGCGTTATTTTCCGTAACCTTTTTAAGGACGCTGCTCTCTGCTCCTCCTTCTGAGTGTGAACACTGACCTTTCCTCATTAAATCCACTTCCTTAGTGACTTCACGTGGCACGACTTGCCCATTTGCTTTACTTTGTGCCAGAGTGTTTGTTACAGTTCCCATGACCCCCGTCTCTGGGAAGGCTGCTGAGGATTGCTGAAGATGACGCGAGTGTGACCCGAATGTGACGGGATGCTTTCTGAACAGCCATGACATGTTTATGGACACTGTGCTCTGTTTTTATATGACTGATCTGTGGTATTTGTCTTTAAACTTTGTTCTGCTTTTGTATGATTTAGGGAATTTGCCAAAATTTAGGCCAAAAATAAGACATTTTCAAACTCAAAAATGTTATCTCTCTCTCTCTCTCTCTCTCTCTCTCTCTCCCCGTCTCCACCCTTTTCTCTCAGAGCGGCAGGAGCAGGAGCTGTATTTGTGTCAGCAGGTAGTAATTAAAGGGACGTGCAGAGGAGAAGAGCTAACAAGTCTCTCCTTTAGGTTTTGGATAAGAGTCCTGACTCCAGTCTCTATTTCTGTCCTCATTATAGCTGAAATCATTAGTAAAGCAGTCCTATTTTCATACTTTGTCATATTTATTTTTGAAAAATGGCCAGTTTGTCAGCTATGGCCATTTTCAGGCAAAAATCCCATTGTACTCCTGTATCCACCATACAGAGCTGTGTGAATGAAAAAAAAAAGGAACAAAATAATGATGGTGCTGATGAGGAGTGGGAAGATGTAGAGGAGGAAAAAACAGCTCTAAGAGTCAAAGGGCATTTCTGGAGGTTGAGAGAATGTAAAGGTCCAAACATAATAACAGCATTAATAATAATAATAATAATAATAATAATAATAATAATAATAATAACAACATGCAGTAACCAGCATTAAGAAATCCCACAGGCACTTACACACTAAAAAGGAATTAAATGCGAAACTCATCTCCTTGAAAAGTTACAATTTGGTGAGTTAAATAAATATGACTTCAGATAGTGAGTGCATTACCCAATTTTAGTAAAGATCCCAGAATGTCATTAACAGGTTTCATAGCAATAACTAACAACATAAGCTCAGCTCTCTGACTGTTCATTTAAAATGTCCACTTTTCCCTTTTTCAGACTTTATTTTAGACCTCAGGTTGCATCACGACATCCTGTCCGAATTCGTCTGAGATGTGTGAAACAGCAGATTCCGCGTCCTCTAGTGCAAACAGCACGTGCGTCAATAATGACAGTAACTTTACGTCATTTTTTTCAAGTCATTTCAAGCGAGGTCAGAGATTATTCCTCAATAAACATGAGAGTTGCTTGATTTCCTACTATATAAAGTTGTTAAAACTACAGACTTTCCTGAACTGAAATACGTTTCTCTTTATCTCAACCAGATGCAAAGTTCCACCATTTAAAAGTCTGTTTACCCCCAAAAGTGAAAAGGGAAAATATTGTATTTACAGATTTTATTCCAAATCCACTGAAAGCCGCCATGCCTACCTCTACATTTACAGAACCTAAGCTACTGATGGAAAAACTGACACATTTTAAAGAATTTGTAGAGTTTAGTTCTCACTTTGATTATCAGCATCATCCACATCAGTCTCTGACTCATCACCTGAAGTAAAAGTCACTCACTGTGTTCAAATAGGAGCCTCGGTGTCATCTTTTCACTTCACTTATCTCTGTTCACACTAACATCGGTGGTTCTATTCAGTCATTTAAACATCGAGAAAAGCACACCAAGCTAGTGAGGTTTCAGACATCTTTACACAGACTGACTGCATGCACTGCTGCATCTGTTAAACCAGCTCCTTACACAAAATCTTTGCACGTCAGATCTTACAGACCGTTACGAATCACTGACACTGGAGACTTCTTCCCTAAATGCTAACATTCGCAGGCAGGCACCAAGGCGAGGTTAGAAAATAATGTAAATATAAACATTTCTATATCGTTTTGGTAAAACATACATATGTTTTCTTAAAGTAGAAGCGTCAAAGTATATTACTGGTCACAACTTGAGTTGATTTTCCTTCTTTTTTGTTTTTCGCAGAACATTTACAATGCATGGACCTTTTGTGCTTTTGTATCTTCCTTGGTTCGATCTCTTGAAATAAAACAAAATGTCTGTTTTTACTGATAATGATAAATCAGGATAACACAATGCAAGAGTCAATGAATCAATAGGCCAGGCTCTTTTCCTCCTCGTCCCCTGGAAAGAGGAGGGAGAAAAAAAAAAGTAGTAATGACAGATCTTCCCTTTAGTGATGGAAATGTATCTCTGCCTGGGAATTTTAATAGAACATTGTTAAATAAAGCAAAGCATGTCGCATGATTGAGGTCCTAAACGCTTGATCGATCGGCATCTGAAGCCACAAACGCAGAAGAGTGTTGAATATCTTACGTCTACACATCGATGCTGTGTTTTCTGCTCCGAGTGTTTATAGATGAACGGATTACTCAGTATTTCAGACAAGCAACTAAAAGTGCCCTGTTCGATATGTCTGTCCTCCGGAGACTCAATTAAAACTGGAGCTGCTGTAGTGAAGGGCTGCTGCAGTCCACTTTCAGGCTACAATTCAGTCATATGTGTGTTTTTTTTTTCCCTGCAGTGTGTTAATAAACTCAGAGTTTAGTCCCGAGGACACGGTGGCACTCCTCCAGCCTGTTTTAATCTCTGAATACTTTACACTTTATGAATATTTATGAATTTAGATGTTCATGTATTGTCGTGTGTGTGTGTGTGTGTGTGTGTGTTTATGGCTGCTCATATTGCACAAGTTTCCCCACGGAAACTGCAACACAATGAGAATATATTGCAATATTTTCTGGTTATATTTTTAAATATAGCAGTATGTTGCAATATGTTTTCTGTTTGTGTACACTGATAACAGTGCTGATAACAACATACTAGCATACTAGCATGGCTGTGCGGGTGGAACAGTACACATATTGCAGCCGTCCTTTAATTATAAATTCCTTTAAAATTAATTCGGATTATAATTAGTTAAAATATTTAGCAGTTGAATGCAAGTGCATTGAATATTAATTATCCTATTATATTATAGTAGCACAGAAGATGAAAGTTAAGGAAGCAAAATCATTATTGTATCATAGATGTAAATACTTCAGATTTGCCTCTTTTTTTTTTAACAGTTGAGTGCAAAAGTTTGCACTCCTCATGATTTCTGACAAAATTTAAATGTGTGATGAAAAGTCATTGTTGTCTCCTTGCATTGCCTTATCCTCTTTACTTTGTCCTAAGGGTATGCAAACTTTTGCACTCACAATATTTGTAAAATGTGTATTGTTTTTTTTTTTTCAGTGACATGACATCTACAGTGCCTTGCCTAATCTATACATAATATCCCATAACCAAAACCAAGATGATTGGGCAAATAATATCAAACATCAGATGTGCAAAGCCGATAGATAGATAGATATACCCCAGAAGACTTGTATCCCACTTCCGATCCCACTCATTACTACTCTGTTCTCAGATCAGTAATACAGTATTCAATATTACTCTGTTCTCAGATCAGTGATACATTACTCATCATTACTCTGTTCTCAGATCAGGGATACATTACTCATTATTACTCTGTTCTCAGATCAGGGATACAGTACTCATTATTACTCTGCTCTCAGATCAGTAATACAGTATTCATTATTACTCTGCTCTCAGATCAGGGATATGGTACTCATCATTACTCTGCTCTCAGATCAGGGATATGGTACTCATTATTACTCTGCTCTCAGATCAGGGATACAGTACTCATTACTACTCTGCTCTCAGATCAGGGATACAGTACTCATTACTACTCTGTTCTCAGATCAGGGATACGGTTCTCATTATTACTCTGTTCTCAGATCAGGGATATGGTACTCATTATTACTCTGCTCTCAGATCAGGGATACGGTTCTCATTATTACTCTGCTCTCAGATCAGGGATATGGTACTTATTGTTCTCAGTGAATGTAATGTATGTGTCAGTCCTCTTAGAGCAGACACATCCTGTGTGGAAATTCTTGCAGTGTGTTGATGCTGTTCTCAGACCAGTGACAGGCATGGAAATCCAGGAATTACCGGAGCGTTACTGCAGAAAAGCCGAAAAGGTGTGAGATGTGAGGAAGCCTCAGGATGCACGGCACTGATTAAAGATCCAGTGATGGACACGGATAGAGTGAAGGAGATTCTTGTGAAGGAGAGGAAAAGGGGACTGATCTCTGAGTGTGTGTGTGTGTTAGTGAGAGAGAGAGAGCATGCAGAAGTAGAAGTGGTAAAATGAGCATGTAAAGAGCAGCATAATGGTCTCCTCAGGGCCAGACTTGCTGTGTGTGTGTGTGTGTGTGTGTGTGTGTGTGTGTAAGAGAGAGAGCCTGGAGAGGCAGCCAAGAGACATGATTACCCACTTGAGATCAGAGTCAGGGAGCGCAGGGAATAAGGGAGAAGTGGAGAAGAGAAAAAAGCTCAAAGGAGAGAAAGCGAAAGAAAGAGAGAGAGAGACAGAGAGGATGGTGTTGAGGTATGGAGGAGGCACTGCCGTTAACACTTTTATCAGTGAGTAGTTCCTTTTCTGCTTGCACTGCAAGATCTCATCAAGCTCGTCTGCCACCATACGCCACTATACTACACTACGCAACACTACACAATATATTACACTACACTACACAACACTACACTACACAACAATACACTTACACTCCAATTCACTTACACTACGCTACACAACAATACACTTACACTACAATACACTGACACAACAATACACTTACACTCCAATTCACTTACACTACGCTACACAACAATACACTTACACTACAATACACTGACACTACAATACACTTACACTACGCTGCACTACAATACACTTATATTACGGTACACTACAATACACTTACACTGCGCTACACTACACTTACACTGCGCTACACTACACTTACACTGCGCTACACTACAGTACACTTACACTACCATACACTACAATACACTTACACTGCGCTACACTACACTTACACTGCGCTACACTACAGTACACTTACACTACCATACACTACAATACACTTACACTGCGCTACACTACACTTACACTGCGCTACACTACAGTACACTTACACTACCATACACTACAATACACTTACACTGCGCTACACTACACTTACACTGCGCTACACTACACTTACACTGCGCTACACTACAGTACACTTACACTACCATACACTACAATACACTTACACTGCGCTACACTACACTTACACTGCGCTACACTACAGTACACTTACACTACCATACACTACAATACACTTACACTGCGCTACACTACAGTACACTTACACTACACTACACTACAATACACTTACACTGCACTACACTACAGTACACTTACACTACCATACACTACAATACACTTACACTGCACTACACTACAGTACACTTACACTACAATACACTTACACTAACACTGCACTACACTACAGTACACTTACACTACCATACACTACAATACACTTACACTGCGCTACACTACAGTACACTTACACTACACTACACTACAATACACTTACACTGCGCTACACTACAGTACACTTACACTACCATACACTACAATACACTTACACTGCGCTACACTACAGTACACTTACACTACCATACACTACAATACACTTACACTGCGCTACACTACAGTACACTTACACTACACTACACTACAATACACTTACACTGCGCTACACTACAGTACACTTACACTACACTACACTACAATACACTTACACTGCGCTACACTACAGTACACTTACACTACACTACACTACAATACACTTACACTGCGCTACACTACAGTACACTTACACTACACTACACTACAATACACTTACACTGCGCTACACTACAGTACACTTACACTACCATACACTACAATACACTTACACTGCGCTACACTACAGTACACTTACACTACCATACACTACAATACACTTACACTGCGCTACACTACAGTACACTTACACTACCATACACTACAATACACTTACACTGCGCTACACTACAGTACACTTACACTACCATACACTACAATACACTTACACTGCGCTACACTACAGTACACTTACACTACACTACACTACAATACACTTACACTGCACTACACTACAGTACACTTACACTACCATACACTACAATACACTTACACTGCGCTACACTACAGTACACTTACAATACAATACACTTACACTAACACTGCACTACACTACAGTACACTTACACTACCATACACTACAATACACTTACACTGCACTACACTACACTTACACTGCGCTACACTACAGTACACTTACACTACAATACACTTACACTAACACTGCACTACACTACAGTACACTTACACTACCATACACTACAATACACTTACACTGCACTACACTACACTTACACTGCGCTACACTACAGTACACTTACACTACAATTCATTTACACTACGCTGCACTACAATACACTTACACTACACTACACTACAGTACACTTACACTACAATACACTTACATTACGCTACACTACAGTACACTTACACTGCACTACACTTACATTACGCTGCACTACAATACACTTACACTGCACTACAATACACATACACTACAATACACTTACACTGCACTACAATACACATACACTACAATACACTTACACTGTACTTCACTATACTACATGTACGCTACACTCTGCTACACTAAAATACATTTATGCTACACATTACGTTACACTATAATGCACTATTCTACACTACACTACAGTAGACTACTTATTACACTATGCAACACTACACCAAGCTACACTACACTTAAGCTACACAACATACTACACTACATTAGAGTACAATACACTACAGTACACACTCCACTATTCTACAACATGCCATATTACTTACACTATACTAAACTACACTACTGTATAATACAATTACACTACATACTACTCTACGTAACACTACAATAGACTACACTACAGTGTACTACACTATATTAGAGTACACTACAATACACTATAGTACACTACACTACACTACATGTCACTTTACTATAGTACACTACTCTACATGTCCTCTCTAGGCTGTCTACGCACATAGTTAGCTGACATATGAATATGCATATATTTGATTGGAGATTGAGTTATTCCAGCCTGGCAGCTCCTCTGACACCTGCTGCTGCTGTGAAGCCTCCTCACACCGAATAAATAAATCAGCTCACTATTCACGCCTGTTAGAGATTATTCAGCCATGGACAAGCAGATGTGCTCACTTCCCAAGTCTCTGATGGAGATGGGCCTCTCACTTCATCTCTCTCTTCATCTCTCTCTGTCTCATGCTGTTTTCAGGATTTTTCACACACTGGACAGTCGTTTACTTGTTGCATCTGATCACGTCGATTAAAACATCTCTAATACTGCCATTGGATATAATGCTGCTTTGACACTATATATGTATATATATACATACACAGCACTGTGCAAAAGTCTTAGGCACCCTGTTGTTTTTTTGTACAAACTTTGCTATAGATTTTTATTTTATGACTTCTACATTATTGATTCAGTACAAAAGCATTTTAGATTTCCAAAAATTAGTTTTCCAGCACAAAAGCAAATGTTACAGAAAAATGTTTGTATGCAGATTAAGCAGCAGATTACATAAGAGACACTTTTCAGACAAAAAACATAATGAAGGCTGCTGGGTTTCGCTGCAGAAATAAGAAGCAAGTGCAACAGTCGAAGTCTCCAGAAGAACTGTGGCTGCTTCTGCAAGATGCTCAGTAAAACTTCTGAAGGGTCTTCACACCAAATATTGATTTTGTTTCATTTATTACTGTTTACTGCTCTTTACAGTATTTTTTTAATGCAGAAACATTTCATTTCATTATTTTTGAAGGCATCTTTGCTCTACAGCGTTTCTGTACATGTACCTAAGACTTTTGCACTGTACTGTATATATATATACACCGATCAGCCATAACATTAAAATCACCTGCCTAATATTGTGTATGTCCCCCTTGTGCCGCCAAAACAGCTCTGACTCCTCGAGGCATGGACTTCACAAGACCTCTGAAGGTGTGCTGTGGTATCTGAGACCAAGACGTTAGCAGCAGATCCTTTAAGTCCTGTAAGTTGCGAGGTGGGGCCTCCATGGATTGGACTTGTTTGTCCAGCACGTCCCACAGATGCTAGATCAGATTGCGATCTGGGGAAATTGGAGACCAAATCAACACCTTGAACTCTTTGTCATGTTCCTGAAACCAGTCCTGAACAATTTTTTGCAGTGTGGCAGGGCGCATTATCCTGCTGAAAGAGGCCACTGCCATGAGGGAATACCGTTGCCATGAAGGCGTGTACTTGGTCTGCAACAATGTTTAGGTAGGTGGTACGTGTCAAAGTAACATCCAAATGAATACCAGGACCCAAAGTTTCCCAGCAGAACATTGCACAGAGCATCACACTGCCTCCGCCGGCTTGCCTTCTTCCCATAGTGCATCCTGATGCCATCTCTTCCCCAGGTAAGCGACACACAAACACACCCGACTCTCCACATGGTGTAAAGGCAAACGTGATTCATCAGACCAGGCCACCTTCTTTCATTGCTCCATGGTCCACTTCTGATGCTCATGTGCCCATTGTAGGAGCTTTCGGCGGTGGACAGAGGTCAGCATGGGCACTCTGACCGGTCTGCAGCTACACATCCCCATATGCAGCACAAGACCTGCAGTTTGGAGATGCTCTGACCCAGTCATCTAGCCATCACAATTTGGCCCTTGTCAAAGTCACTCAGATCCTTACACTTGCCTCTTTTTCCTGCTTCCAACACATTAACTTCAAGAACTGACTGTTCACATGCTGCTTAATATATCCCACCCCTTGACACGTGCCATTGTAACGAGATAATCAATGTTATTCACTTCACTTGTCAGTGGTTTTAATGTAATGGCTGATCGGTGTATATATATATATTTGTATTATGATATATATATACACAAAGTACTGTGTATGATCCTTCACTTTAAAAAAAAACAGTAATCTCATGTACAATTTGTGCAGTTTTATAAGGAAAGTGTTACTAAGCATCTTGCAGAAGCAACCACAGTTCTTCTGGAGACTTTGACTGTCACACTTGATTCTTATTTTTGCAGTGAAACCCTGCAGCCTTCAATGTGCTTTTTTGTCTGTTTTTTGTTGTACTAAAAAAAAATAGGGTGTCTAAGACTTTTGCACAGTACATAAGTATATATATATATATATATATATATATATATATTTGTATAGTATATATATAGTTTGTAGTTCTGCATCAATTTTTTTATAGAGAAAAAATATTGGTATAAGAATATGAACATGCATCTCTCTCTCTCAGGACAGACAGCTGTGTGCTCACCCCTTCCTCGAGATCTACAGGAGTCGGTTAATCTACTACATGAGTCCACTGGCCAGACAGGGAGATTTCTATGTGCCCGAGGTCCAGAAAGCCCCGAAAAGACAACAGGAAGGCGAGGAGTCTGAGGAGGATAAGGGGACTGACATCACAGGTAGACCCTGCCCTTTAATACAGAGAGGTTATGTATAAAAATCAACTCTTTACAGGGTTCTAATTGTTTGAAGAACATCAGTAGCGTTAGTAGTGTTATTTCTCATTTGCTCTTATTCTAGTGGCACTGAGGTTAAACAGCTCTAACAATGTTTTTACCAGTAATTTAAAATGGATGCACAGTTGATCAGTTTCAAATCTGTGCAGCCATATTGTAATCACTGAAACTGGTGTATTGGTGCACTACATCATACCTCTAATTTCGTTATATTGCCATATTAATATTTAGAGATTAATTAATATTTTGAGCTCGAACCTTAACAACCAGGCATATGGTGCTCAGTTGAATAATGTAACACTTCATTATCTCTGCTCTGAATAATGAGACAGGTGTATGTGAGAAGGAGAAAATGTGTGTGCATGTAATTATGTTTGTGCACAACATGTCAGAGTGTGTGTGTGTTTGTGTGTATGAAACTCAGGGGTGCTGTGTGCTGGGATAAAACATGGCTGCTCAGTTTGTGTCATGGAGAGCGAGAGGTTTGATGGATCCCCCCAGCATGAGCTAAAGGACGTGTTGTACACACCAGCTGGCCCGCTGCGTGTGTGTGTGTGCATGGGTGTGTGTGTGTATCTGTGTGTGCGCGCTCCCCTAGGTGTGCTACCCACACTTGTCAGTCTGTCACTCTGTGAAATCTGTGGCAGGTTTGATATTAACTAATATAACTGAACATGAGGGATCACAGAGGTGTTGTAATTACTTTTGTAGCACGGTCCAGGTTGTGCACATTGTTTGTGCGATTTGTTTACACTCTGTTTCCCTCATATCGCCCCCTGCTGGTCACTCCAACAGTGTGAGACTATTATGAGAACCCCTAGGAGCCAAATCTATCCAAGTAAAACTGCGATGCGAGTCACGCCATCATTCTGTAGAAAACACTAATATTCAGAGGCTGGTAAATCTGGTTTATGTGACTTAAATTTGTCAGTTGTTTTTTACTGAACGTTATAAAGCAAACTGCTGACGTTAGCTGTTACCTTTTGGATCCGATGCCCTATTCACTCGCCATTAACTTTACTTCTTCAGCTGAGATAAACATTTCATCCTTTATATCTATTTTGATTAAAAAAAACTTAATCATACTGTTCTTTTCAACAAATCCAAGGACAGACTGATCATTTCATTCGTGTCTTGACAGGCATCTCTTTGACTGAACAGTCCTGCTGATAAAAAACCTAGAAATTGGCCTTTTTTATTTCAATTAAGCATTTTAGCATCAGGAGTTAATGCTTTAAATGCTTTCCCAAAGTTCACCCAGTCTTGATTGAGTTATAGATCCAGAATAATTGAATTGTTCCATCTTGTGTTTGCCAGTTCTATCTAGATAAGCGTAAATCCTATATATCAGTGTCTTCCTGTTTCCTTGCAGATGGGCTGAAATTAGAGAATACAGCATATATCACAGAAGTCCATTAGGTCCTTTCAGTCATCAGTAAATCACAACCTATAACCCCATTGTCTACCAGCTTCACACGGAGTCTGACAGAAGGAAACAGTTGGTCGAAATAGCATGATTTTGCACGTGAATTAAATTAATTAAAAGGTTTTATCATAGAAAAGCAAATATTTTATTAAAGATGTGATCCTGAGAATCTAATACCACCCGACTTTTGACTTTTTTTTCCAGCCATGTTGCTGTATATTTCATCACCACGAGATGTACCTGAATCTGAGAACACATTTTCATTGCCCCTTTTACAGTGACACAAGGGTTAAAATAAGGTGCCATAGAAAAGGCAATTCTCTGACAACTCAAAAAGAGGGATGAAAAAGTGCTAGTCTTGCATCCGTTCAGGTTTTCTTTAGCTATCTCATTGAATCAGCAGTTTACAGCAAGCTAGCAGACAGAGGATGTTTTCAGGAGGCATGATTACATTAACATGTCTCCTCATCACACAAGTGCAGACACCTATGTTCTGAATGAATCAGTCAGACAGATTTATGCATTTCAGCACACGGCCAGGCCGAGACAGACGTACAGACAGGTTTCTGCTTATCACAAGCTGTTAAATTGGTCTTTCATTTTATTAGTGGAAGCCTGTCGTGTCTAAAATTATGTAGATCACTTCAAAACCATCACTGTAACAGTCAGGCAGAGCTGTGAAATAATAAATGAATTCAGCGTAACATTAAAATCCATACAAAGTCTACTGCTCATTGTTTGCTGCTCGAAGCGACAGATCCTAGCCTCTTCTTTTTTAAAAAAAAAATTCTCTCTGTTTGCCAGTAATGCTATATCAACCTCTGATATAAAACAAGCCTTATTAATTGCTTATTAGCTGAACAGTGTCCAACATCAGTATTTCTGTTTTATCTGTATTTTAGAAGGAAGTTTCGATGTCTTTAACAGTCTTAGATTTCGGGAACTGATGCAAATTAATGTGTAATTGTGTATCATCAGCATAGAAGTGAAGGCCAACATTTTATTTCTGAATTATATTTGTGCAAAGGGCTGGATATAGGGAAAATTATAGGGGGGGCTATAACAAAAGCTTGAGGAACACTTTTTTAGACTCTCCATTAACTGGAAACGGCCTGTCAAGTAAAGATCTCAACACAGCAAGACCTCGTCTGTCTAATCCGACTGCGTTTTTAAACCTGTCCATCAACAGTGTCAAATCCTGCACAAGTCGAACAGCACTATAACAGAAACATATCCACAATGCAAAGCACGCAGTAGGTTACAGACCACTTTGGCCGAAGCTGATTCTGTACTATGATGCTTCCGGAAAATCAGACTGAAATACATCATGCTTGTTATTCCTACGTAGAAAAACGAACCGAGCTGCTGGATGACAACTTTCTCCAAAATCTTAGAAAAGGCGTGGTGGAGATTGGGTGATAATTGGAGATATCAGAGGGTCAGGATTTGTTCTTAAGGAGACCTAGTTTAAAAACTCAGGGATATTGTTATTTGTAGTAAGTGCTACTCAGACACCGATAAAAATCGCTGAATACTGTCGCTGCGTTGAGGAAGGCGAAAGAGGATTAGGATTAGAACTGTTCTAAACCCGGCAGAGAGAAGGCCAAAGAGGATTAGGCTCAGAAAGCTCATTTTGATGAGTTTGAACCCTGTGTGTTGGCCCTCATTAGCATCCTGGTCTCAGGTTCACCACGTCACTAATTCTGCGTCAGGCGTCAACTGCACAGCGACACTTTTCTCCAATTAACAGTGACAGTACTGCTTACTTTGAGCCTATATAGCCTCACACACACACACACACACACACGCACACACACACAATCACACTGCATATGCATACAGTATAGGCATAGCTTTAATTATCCACAAAGATCTCACATTCAACAGCTGTACACACACACACACATGCACACACACACACACAAACACTCCCATCAGTAGTGCTAACGTCAGATCCTGCTCCTAATTAATTAGCTGGAACCCAAATTCAGACTCTTATTTCTCCTCTGTGTGTTCATTTACCTGTGTGTGTGTGTGTGTGTGTGTGTGTAGGTGCAGACTCTCACAGCGAGTGCAGCTCGGTCAGCTGCCTGCTCCAGTCACACAGCAGAGACACATCTCCAGCTCTGTCACACTCTCCGTCCGTTCTGTACCACCAGCGCAGGGACTCAGATTCTGACTCAGGCAGCCGGAGGAGTAGAAGGAGCTCCAGTGCTTCATCCTTCGAGGAGCTGCAGCTGGAGACTGAGAAAGGCGTAACATCCGATGGCCTGGAGGACGCTAAAATCAGCTCTCAGCATCGAGGCCTGGTGGCGGAAGGAGAGGAGTGATATTTGTAAATGGAAAGCAAATTTGGAAAAAGAATAAGACACCTGTTTGTGTGTCTTGGCCTTTAAATTGACATGGATGTTGTAACTGTAACGAGAGTTGTGTTAGCGGGTCTTATACCACAGCACTGTTGTTTTCGATTCTGACTGGTCAGAAGGTGTTGAGTCCTTTTCTTGAACAGTAGCTCTGACAGGTGCTCTAACACAGGGACACTCCACGTGATCTAAAGCTAATAATAAATGGATAAATATAAGGTAGTGTTGTTTAAGAAAGACAAACATATAATCATTGATATGGTGAAGTTTTCTGTAAGGAGATGTTTAACATTAATGGAAAGAGTCTTCAGTGTCAGTAAGTTTGGGGAAAATCATGGGGGAAATCTTCAGGACAGAGGACTTTACATTTTTCCTTTTTTCCAGTAACAATGACACTTTACTTCAAGAGAGAGAAATGTTGGACCTTCTACAACATTAAATGTAACTATAAACGGTTAAAAATTTGTGAAATATTGTTCATTAATAAATTTTAAATTGTAATCATTGTCAGTTTGCTGTGGTATAAGAGGAATAAAACATGTGGGGATGTGCTGTTATAGTAAAATAATCAACTTCAGCATGGTATCGTACCATCCTGTCTTGGATTATTTTCCTAAAACTGCACACACTGTCATGTTTTACTCTTTAAATCCTTGCCAAAGACATAAGGAGGATGCACTGATCAAAATCTCAGTACTGTTTCAGTCCTCTACTGGCCTAAAACACTGAATTGGCGTATTAGATTGGACGTAAATTCTTATCCGAGCCACAAACCTTTCAGTTAGAAATGGATCAATATCAGTCTTCATAATCTAGTGAAAAGTAAGAAGTGGAATCAGTCTAGTGCTAGTTTTAAAATGTCTGGATACATGTTAAAGTGTTGTTTTTAAGGGGCCATTTATCATTCAGGTAAAATATTGAGGACATTTATTGACTTCTTTGGTTCAGGAGTTTTACCTGTAAGACTTGAAAACTGCACAAAACAAAACTGTTTAAACCAGGTAACATGGATCTCTTGAACTTCATTTCATTGCAGCATCTCCTCTCCTATTTATAAACAAATCTTTAAATAGTTCTTATATAAAGAAAGATTTCTGTGTTGAGCTACTCAAAGTTACTGATTTTGATATCTTAATAACTGACATTTAACCAATCATTTGAACATTTATATGAACAACACTTATGTTGTGAAACATTCTGTCTCTGGCTGTTTCCATTATTTAGTGTTAATGACATAACATTGTACGGCATTAAAGAATTACTACAGTTGTATTAATCTCTATGTAATGGAAGTCCTTAAAACGTAAGGTTTCTTCTGTATTATGGGCCTGACATTTGGTTATCAAAGCCTTATATTTTTATATGAATTTAGTTGACCATAGATCAACAGTAAATAGTACAATGAAAGAAGATTTCCCCTGAGTGTGGATCAGATTTGAATCATTCATGCAGTATTTCTCTGTACTTGACTTCTGAATGAAATCTGCATTTTGTTGTTCATCAATATTGTTGTGCTGGTGTTTTTATATGACTGTTATTTGGAATTATTTTCTTTCCTGATTTCTCCTGTTTCTCCATTCTCTCACATTTTATTTGTGTCAAATCAAATTGGACATTTATCTGATGTGTTTTTGGTCATTATGTGATGACTTTGACTCTGATTTTCTGGTCCCTTCAGGCTCTTGATGAGTTTTGTGTGATATAATGAAGTGTTTTATATAATGTTCTAATTGGTTATCAATGTTGAGATCATTCACCTGTTCAGAATATTAAATACTGAGTGAAGATGATTGCCAGGTGCCTCGACCAAAAATGAGTCAATTTCAAGACAATGATTTGGATAATTCAAACACAATGCCAAAATATTACATGCATTACACAGGGAGTATTTTTAGCACATCATTTAAGCACAAATACACTTTTTTTAATCATTAAATGCTCTATAACACTGCAGCAGAAGCACTGCAAGCTTTCAGTGATCTGTGTCGAAAAGAAAAGAAAATATTTTTGAACTAGAATATTTCCTAAAAGGCAGTCACTGTGTTATTTAAAAAAGTGATGTGTAGATGTGTTGTGAGATTTTATCTCTACTATACCAGTATAGCACAGCATTAACTAGAATAATTGCTGCATTCAGCTTAAGTCAGAAGTGGAAACTTGGAACTCTGAATTGCATAATTTTCAACTTCTGTGCATTTGCACTACAAAGTGTGAAAAACATGGACCCCTCCATGTTTGTCTTTTGTTATCAACAAGCTAACAGTGATGACTGATGTATATTTACCGGCACAAAACAGGGAACTGTATAGTCAGTGTTATAGATTTAACAAGCAAATACTAGTATATACAGTATAGCTCATTTAAAAGGAAAGAAATGCTAATTCGTTTACTGTTGATGCTGTGTGTCAGACGTTCAGACTCCGAGATCTATCCCTGAGCGGCTTTATGTTTGCAGTTTGCAGATTCAAAAATATGCCATTTTCAGTATTATAAAAGTTAAAGGTTCCTAATGAGGCACCAGTGGCAAAAAAAAATAAACTGAGACATGAGGAAGAAACTCTGAGAGAAACTCAACTCAAAAAGAAAGCCATTAGTGGGTAGGTGATATCACAAAAATATATCACGATAATTGTAGATGTTTATATTATACACAGGACATATCACAATCACTTTTCCCTCTAAGCTGCACATGTGCACACTTCTGATGATGCTCCCATGCAGAAAAAATCAAATCCATGCACAATGACAACACAAAACCGTATGAAAGTGTCTGTCAATCAGAGTAACTGACAGATGATTGCAGACCAGCTACAGGTACGCTTGACTCTCATAACAGCATTTTCTTTTTCTTATTTTTTGAAAGCCCAACAAGGTATGCATGTCAAAACAGAGACAGTCCCTCTTCCAACCAAATTCATTCCCAACCACAAAGGGGTCTGCCCAATAGGAAAACGAACCGAAAACAAAACAAAAAAAACTGAGGGGGCATTGACCACGGTGTACTAATTATAAAGGTTTACTATAATTTACTATATTACTTACTATAAAGGTTTGCTAACCAACTACTAACAAAACAGTAGTGTTGCATTAAAAAAAACTATTTGTCTAAATTGTATACAAAAATAAATTACTTTAAAGCAGAAAGGATAAACAATAATAAAGTCTAATAATTGTAATACATTTCAATAATACATAAAATAGCTCAATACAAAATTTGAACATCCAATCTGCTGCTTCATCATTGCTATAAAAAAATGCTAAAACATATCTAATACCTGCGATATCTCAGTAAAGTGTATTGTGACATAATTTGTCATCGTATCGTATATTGCCCAGCCCTAGAAGCCATCCTCTTCTGGGTGAGATTATAAATCAGTATGTAATGAAAGGATGTTCAGTGTGATCATACTGTGACAAGTAAAGTTTTAATACAAATTTTTTGAAGAGTGCTAAAATATTGATAGATTTAAAACACTCAGAACAGCTTCCTTTACTTTCATTTACTTTCTTTCTTTTTTTTTACATTCTTTTTTACTGCTCTTACTTTCCTCTCCGTCTCTGCTGGTGTGTGTCAGGTGTGTGAACTCACCATGTTGTTAACAGCATGAATTTCTCCAGTCATCTTTAAGCAGCTCCATTTGTGCTGCCTGACAGCTCGCAGCTTCTTTTCTCTTTCTCGAACTTAAAAGCTTGCTTTTTTATTACACTCAGAGAAAAAACTCATGTATATTCCTGCAGTGACAGAAAAGTGCTGTTTTCCCAGCGGCACGTGAGTGTGTTTATTTCCTCACGGCGGAAACTGGGTTACATGCCTCGTTTGGGGTGGAAACCAAGCATTGCTGCTTTAAATACTAGAAGAAAAATGGCTAAATTGTGCAACTTTGAGCTTGTTTTCAGGATGTGGATTTGTGATTCCCTGCCTGGGGCTTTAAAGACACAGACAAGATCACTTAAAGGTGGAAATGAGATGCATCCATGTGTGTTGAAGCATTATCACTGAGCACTGAGATCAGGGTTTCCCCAACTGGGGTTCATGAGACTGTGATGGAAACGTCAAAACAATGTCGTAAAAACAATATTAATACGACATAAGAAGAATAACATGAAGAAGAAAAATGCTAAAAGTGCCATTTATTTCATAAGAAGTTTTACTTAGTGTTAGCTAACCTAAAAAAAACCTCAGGTAGAGGGGTGTAGTGTGTAGTGAAAGATTTATGCAGTGTTCAGTGTCTCTGTAGTTCATTGTCATTCTGAGATGAAAAAGCAGCAATTCTTTAACCTTCATATCACTAGTTAAGTCGTCTTTTTCTTAAAAGCTGTCAGAAAAGACCAAAATCAGCAACAAGCTATCTAAAACATGTCTCCTCATACTTTTTTTTTTGATTCAGCGATCACTTTAAATTTTTTGAAAAATTTCCACAGACCCACTCAGCACATTTTTTTTCAGTCTTCAGTAAGCTTCATTTTGGTCAGGATCATGGAGGATCTAGAGACACCCTGGATATAACACAAGGTCACTGCAGGGCACCACACACACACACGAACACAACACACACACACACATATTCACACTTATGGGAAATTTAGAATAACCAGTTCACCTGGCGTGATTTTGGGAGGTGGGGGGAAACTGGAGAACCTGGTTGAAACCCACATGGACCCAGGGAGAACATGCAAAACTCCACCTAGACAGTCACCAACGTGACACTACCAACGTGCCACCCTAGCAACAAATAATCAACATAATCTAGCTATTCAAATATTAATATCCAGCTATTCAGATTATTTGTTGGAGCTTTTTATTCTTGAACATTCCACACACACAACACATTTGAATTACTGAATTCATATTTAAATCTAGGGTTATTTATAAGCTGACTTGTTTCTGAGATATGGAACTTTGGATTAAACTAATTCAAGTGACCAGTCAAATAAGCTAACACCTATAAGAACTCAGTATTTTGACAAAGGTGTGTGATTTCCACCACACAACACACATCCTGGCTAATCACACCCTGGCTATGCTTCACAGACCCCATGGTCAAAAATATATAATTCTATAACTAGAATTTTTTTTCCTGATACCTACTGACAGTATCGAAAACCCTTCAGGCATGATGTTTCCTCTCTAAGTGTTGTGTAATTTATAAATAAAAAAGCAATGTACAGCAGACCACATTCTGTTAAATCAGTGCACAAACTTTACCCTATCACCTTTACTGTCAGCATCAGTTTCTTTTTTTTATGAGGGTGGTAAAAATCCATACTATAGCAGAGAATACTCAACACACACACACACACACACACTCCGAGTGTGCAGAACTTTAACACACTGACTTACAATGAAGTCTGACTGCTTTGAATCCATTATGTATGAGAGTTTCATTTTTCATATCATTTCTCATTCTCTCACTTTAAATAATAATAATAATAATAATAATAATAATAATAAAACACTTCAGCGTGTTTCATATTAATACAGGATTTTAACTGGCGCTCAAACTCACATGTATTTCACCTATAACCCTGTCACTAAATAATATTATTCTAGTATTAATTTTATATTAAACCCTGGATACTTTATTAGAATTGAATATTTTGGAGTCAGATTTAAAATTGGTCCATGTTTGCTTCGAAAGGTCACATGACCAGATATGCAGACCATCTCACAGGCACTAAGCTTGTACAGGCGATGAGACACTGCAAATACGAGTTTAAACTTCGTAACTGCATTATGAAGATTTGTTCGATTTTCACACAATTCCACAACTCTAAACACAAACACCCAGACAATATCTGTACTAAAGGGTAGTTATTTCTGTTTGTTTGTCTCATGTACCTGTTGGTGGATTACACCAATAACTGTCTCCATAGTGGAAGTAAGCCTGTGCAAAAACTACTGCACTGAAGTGAAGCTATTTATAAAGGCAGATGTGTTTTCACAGCCACACACTGAAGCTCTGTGCAAGAAAAAGCTTCAGTGGTGAGACACCATTCAGTAATTTAGTCCAGAATTTATGTTCATTTACACCTGAGAACCAAAAAAACACTTTCACACCATTCCCCGTACTGAAGGGAAGTGACACCTGTTCCAGCAGTATGCACGCATCTGTCAAAAGAGCTGCAGAATCCTAAAGGCGGCTTTATTAGATATTATAGTACCCAAAGTAGGGTGTAGGAGCTTCCATCAATATACAATATATACTGTATATAGAGTGCACATAATATACAGAGAAAGAAATAAAGAGCCGACTCTGAAATGGGTCCTTATTCAAGTTATAGTGTAAAAGCTGTTTGCGACCCTATATAGTGCACTTAACATGGAGATTAAAAAGCTATTATGCTAGTAGGCAAGCGTGCAAATCTGCAATTATACTAGTGTGTAAGTGTGCAAGTATGGTAGTATGCAAACCAGGCTATGTTAGTGTGCAAGTGGTTAAGTGTGAGCAAAAGATTTTAATTTAAACCTTGAATTTAAACCCCCAAATCACTGTAATGATCAATAGGAAGTAAATTTAGCACAGTTCCTGGGAAATTACGGGAGGTTCATGTGTGTTTCGAAAGACATCTTTTGAGGCAGCTGATTTACTGTGATAAGTTGTACGCAAGTAGGCTGTAATGGAAATATGCCTAAGCCTTAACCAGTGTGGTTAAGCTCAGCCTCCTCCCACTTGAATTGCCGAAGCTTGTGTGTACAGCAGAAAGGCGGCCTGGTCAGCAGCAGCTATCAGTTCAGAAGCTGCATGACATTCTTCTTCTTCTTCTTCTTCTTTCGGCTTTTCTATTCAGGGGAAGCCACAGAGAATCATCACTCTCCACCTATCCCCATCTTCTGCATCCTCAAGACGCTGCATGACATTAGAGCTGAAAAAAAAATCACAGTGGATTCCACACACCTGGAGAACTATCTGTTTCAGAAACTCTGCTCAGGTAAACGGCATGGCTCCATCAGAACCACTTTTTTTTCCCCACCGCTTTCAACAAGCCATGCCATCACACCCATATGTGCTTGTTGAACGTCCCCTTCCAGATTTAGTCCCCTTTGCTGTTATAATAACCTCCACTCTTCTGGGAAGCTTTCCACTAGATGTTGGAGCGTGACTGTGGGGATTTGTGTTCATTCAGCTACAAGAGCATTAGTGAGGTCAAGGGCTGATGTTGGTGAAGAGGTCTGGGGTTCAGTCAGTGTTCCAGTTCATCCCAAAGGTGTTCAGTGGGGTTGAGGTCAGGGCTCTGTGCAGGACACTCGAGTTCTTCCACTCCAACCTTCACACACCATGTCTTCATGGAGCTCGCTTTGTGCACAGGGGCATCGTCGTGCTGGAACAGGTTTGGGCCTCTTAGTTCCAGTGAAGGGAAACTGTAAAACTACAGCTTACAGAGACACTCTACACAATTGTGTGCTTCCAACTTTGTGGCAACAGACTAGGGAAGGCCCAGATATGGGTTTGGCTATATTGTGTAGTGTTATATGTGGACTTCGTATTGCAGTTATTGTGTTTATTTTACTGTATTTAAATTTTGTAGGTCTGTACATCTGTATGTTTTGCTTGTCTGCACATTATATGTCCTTGCACTGTACTTTGTACATTTAGCAAATAAAGTGATTCTAACTCTGATTCTGATGCCAGTATCCAAGCAGGCAAAGCACCAGGGTTTGAACCAAATGATATTAGGTGTGAATGTGCCAGTGCTGTTAATGCTGCCCTCGCTGAAACACTGAGATATCAGACGAGCACTTAACTCAGAAGTAAATGACAAATTCGACTGTGTATTATGCATCTCATCAGCCATAAACACACCCACCAACTGTTTTATTAAGCCTCCAGATGTAGACTTTCTATGTTGCCTGGTAGCATAATGACGCACTCTTGACTCTCAAGTTCTGTTCCCTTCTCTTTAGATTTATGGTAATACAACTGTAAATGTATTTTAAAATCCATGGATGGAAATGAAACCCAAAGAGCTCTCAGCTTTTGTGTGCACAGGAGTGCAAATAAAAGATGGAGCTAATTATATTTGGGATCAGTGTCGTAGCAGAGGGGGAAGCAAGGCACACACGGTGGGGAAGGGGGGACCCTGCGGTTAGGGTGGGCCTGGTGTAGAATGCAAAAAAAAACTCCTGAAATTTAATTCTAAAACAGCTGGATAATTTATTTAATGCTCTGATAAAAATAAAATGATCTGATCATAACAGTTATTATCTATACACTCTTAGAAAAAGGGTTCCTTAAGGGTTCTTAAGGTGGTTAAGTGACATGACTTTATTTATACAAAATAGATGAACAAAAAAGAAAAAAAGAATAATTCCATCTTTAAACTTTAGGCCACGCCCCCTAGTTTGATGGGTTAATGCTTTTTTCCCTGCATGCGTGTATAAGATAAAAAAATATTTTAAAGATTGTTTTATGATCATTAGATAAACTGAGCCAAAATGGATGGAGCAATGGAATCTTTTTAGTATTGTTGCACCACTTTTTAGATAGATAGATAGATAGATAGATAGATGTTATTACTATAGATGTAAAAACTAAAACATAACCTGTTTATTTACTTATAAAGGTAATTTTATTCAACTAAAATGATTACGCTTTAACACTTTTTATGCGAATCCTGCTTTCTGTCATGCAGATGAAAAAAAAGGCAGAATGTATGTGAAGTGTGTGACGACTCTTAGGGTGGGCGAGGCCCCTGTACGCCCTCTATTGCCCGCCTTTGCTCATGAGGCTGAGTCTGAGTCGCTCTAATTACCCGTGAGGTTCTGGCTTCATCTCCTGAAATATCCGAGAGAGTTGTTTGGAGAAGAGAGCGGGACGAGGGGGGGAATGAGGGCTGTGTGACAAACAGAGTGAGCATTGTGCCCAAGCTCATGTCCCTGGTTTTCTTTCTGTGGCCATCTTTCTCACACTCACACACAAACACACCTTCCCACGCCTGATTTCCTCCCATTATCGCACTCCATTCACAGACTCGGAAGAACAGGTTCTGATTGGACAAGTGCATCAGAGGTTAGGATGCTTCGACAACACTAAACACGGGCTCTGCTCCGGTTGTGCGTGAGATTACAGGTGTTTGCTCTTTTTTTACAGGTGATTTCTCTCTTATGACAACCGGGTTATATATGAAAGCTGATACTGATAGCTGAAGATATATATATGGTGAAGGTGAGCAATGCCAGAATGGGGTTTTAAATCATCCTACATCACAGCAGAATCTATGGGACTTCAGTTAGCGGTTGAGGCTAAGCGTTATTACAGTGTAATTGTAGCAAGTCTTTTCTTTCACAACACATCTGAAAGAAATGTTGACTCCCCAGACAGTTTTTTCCTATTTCCAGCAACACAGCATTTACAAAACACAATGTCTGTGTGCTTGCTGTTTCTTTTCACACATGAGATTTCTGATAACCTCCCAGGAGCTGTGCTACATCTTGTCCAGGTTGATCGTCACATTGATCTTGCTGGGATTTCAATTCAGAATAGCTTAGTCTTTACAACGTGCTTATAAAACACAGTATCAGCTAAAGCGCTATAAGAGCTACTCAGTCTGTTCTTAGCAGGTCTTGTCTATAGATAACCGTGTGTCATAGTGTCAGAAACCACAAACTAAAGAAGCAAATGTTGTCATAGATGACTGACTATATTTGCAGAAAAGTGAAAAATATGTAAATTGTCTTTTTTGGACAAAAATATACTCTTAAAATTGGACACCCTGTAACTGCAGCATCTCAGAATTACAACCCACTGCTGCCAAACTGTGTTCCTGTATTTTTGACACTGAGTTTGTATGATCTTCCTGCTCTGGCACACCTGACTTACCTCATCAGTTCATTTGTAGGTTTAGTTGGTGTGTTAGAGCAGAAAAATCAGGAAACTGTGCTGGACGCTGGACATGCCGGATCACTGCTGGGCTCGCTGGCTGTGACTTGCAGTTTTAACGTGGTTGAATTAGCACCTGGCGGTTTGCAGGTTTTGTTATAATGGTTTGCCATTCTCGCTCGCTGCACATTTATATTTCCCTGCTCTGAATGCACTTGACCAGGCATGTGCAGATATTAAATATTCACACCACCATAATTGCCTTTTACACAGTTTCCTTCCAATTTATTCGTAGCCAATTCCCACCCACAACTTCTACCACCCCGGTTACTCACAATCTCTGACAGTATTCTGAGGCGTCCATGCAGGGACGTGTCTCCTTAAAACATTTTTCATATATGGAGGAGCATCATTTGGTGTATGCTTGTTGCTTGTTTTGGTGTTTATGGCCAATTCATACAGTATAGGACTGTGATATATTTACTAGTGAGGCATTATTATAAGCCGGTGATAAAAGCGATAAGCAGAACTACTCATTCAGGTCTTCTAGCCCTGGCAGCAGGCATGCATGTGCTTCAGGGTCATGGCTTTAACGACAGCTAGCTTTAACTAACTTCCACCAAAATCACTGACTATAACTGACCTTTAACCCTACAGGTGTACATTCAGTAACACTTGATCCCACAACACTGTTGAATTCTTGACTCCGATCAGAAGATGTTGATTAATTGTCTATAACAGCAGCTCTGACAGTAGTTCTGGATGTAAATCAATCACAGGTTTACATTAATGAGTTCCTTCTAGTATGTTATCGTTTCTATAGTAACAACTCATTCACAGGAACGCGTACAGATTTGGGTGCTCCACTTAATCTAAGGCCAGCAATCAACAGATTTTAAAAACGTGTTGTTATTTAACAATGACATATAACCGTCGATCATATGATGGCGCTTTCTGTAATGAGACGGAAATAACATTTTACATTTAAGGAAGGAGTCTCCAGTGTTAGCATGTTGTAACAGTCGATAAAGTAACAGTGTAATAGGAATTTTGGATTTCAGGGTAGTAACAGTTACTCTGCTTCATCACACCACCCCATCGTTGATGTTTTATTCCTTACCTCACAGATAATACAACACAAGAACTTACAGCTTGCAGGTTATTCCAACACTGTAAGTGTTAATTCACTGCACGAGTTGATAAACCTGTGTATAAATTAATATTGCTCTATAAAAAGCTATCTTACAGCTGCAGGTGTCTATTTAGCAGTTCTATCAGGTGGAGCAGGCTGTTGCTCATATTTCTGCAATTCCTAAGTGTGTGGAGTGAATGGATGGAGCTGGAGTGTGTGTGTGTGCTGTTCAAGCTCCACCTTTCGCCGATGATGAGCAGAATGAGCAGACTCAGGGTCACACTCCTACCATCGCATCACATCACATCATACAAGCAAACATACACACACACTCATACATACACACACCTACTAGAGCAATGTGTTTCCAGTTGTGTTATAATATGAATATTTCATTTTTCCACCGAGCCTGAGCCTGCGCAAACTTTCCTTTCGGTACCAGCTCAGTATTGACTGGATGAGTGTGACTTGACCGTGCGCGCGCGCGTGTTTGTGTTTGTGTGTGTGTGTGTGAGGATCACAGCCGAACCGAACCGAACCGAACCGGACCTGACCGCGGCGCGGCGCGGCGCGCGGTGGAATCATGAGGCGCACCGGAGAAATGATGCGTTCGTGCAACACGCATATGTAGATTTTTTTTTTTTTTTTTTAACTCTCTACTCTGCTTTTTCGGAGCTTTGGCTGTTTTCACCAAACACCTGGTTTTACATCAACTTAAGAGAAACTTTCTCAGTGTTTGGTTTTGTAGTTTGAGCTGAAGACAGAAAAACTTTCATTCTTCACAGGTAAGAAAGCTTTCAGTATCTCTCTCTCTCTCACACACACACACACACACACACACACACACCTGCATGCGGATTAGCGGAGTGCGCGTTCAACAGCACCTTTATTTATAATCTCATTCACACACACTGATCACCATGCATCGCACTGCACGAAGCATTTGATCTAAAAACTATTTTCAGAGCCACGAGAATCGCACGCGCTTTGTTATCTACCTGTGAAAAGAAGAGAAACCCGCGCGCGCTGTCAGCGATCATAACAAACACTCCGATCTGTGCGTTAATCCTGTGCTTTAGTTCATAAGCAAGTGAACATTTAAGGTTTCCAATTCTTCGAGATGGACAGATAACATGAGGACACAGAGGCAGGATTATTGTCCACTCATCACTGCATGTAAACATCGCAGGAAGCTCCAGCTTTATTAACAGCCTCCTGTTTATCAAAGGAGGTGATTTCTTTGGAGTCTGTGGCTGAGGGGTGTGGTGTTACACATGCAAGAAATCTCTCTATCTATTTCCCTGAAAACTTAGCTCGAGATGTGTTAAATGTAAAACACTTTCCTTACTCAGGTAGCTTAAGATCACTCTTAGAAACAAAGATACCAACCTGTATTTTCCTTCTACCTTTAGTGTGCATCTTTCACTAAACGTGAATATAGTGTACAATTAAAAAAAACAATAATAAAGGTGCATAATTGGGTTTTAAGGACCCTCTTTATATATTTTACTAAAAACAAATTAAAGGTACGCCACATACACCAAGCTACAAAACAGGTACCCTTGATGCTACCACGCCAGCAACAAGGAAGAGTACACTATGCCTTTATGTCTGAGAATGTACAGAATACTAATCAAAATTCATTAGTGAATTCATATTTGCAAAACTTAACCTGCATGATAATATGCAAAGGTTAAGGTCAGATATCGGATTTAGTCTTGTGCCTTGACCGTACTCATCGAATTTGTATCTTTGTTGGATACAAATTTCTCATGAGATCAGGCTAACTCTTAGAATGTTGAATTAACTCCATTATATAACGTCACTGTGGGTGTTGAACCAATGCTGTTGGTGTTAATTAAACACTGGGGATTTTGCTGTGAATTGCTTAAATGACCAGTGGATGAATCATCTCTCATATATGTTGATGTACTATTTATAGGACTTTATTTCTTTAAAATATCTCAACTTTAAACCAGCCAGCAGATTTGAACAGGATACATCACCACTTCCTTAGGAATCCAAGCAGAAATGATTCACCAAGACCCATTGAATGTCACTCAATTTTGGTAACAGTAGCCTATATCTATATCTGCCCTCCAACCTACACGTCTCTGTTATGCTCTTCAAGATGCTTGGGGTGTTTTTCACACCTGTCACTGATCTAATTGAGGAGCCTTAATGCGTCTTTAGTGTTCTTGCTAAAGAGATGCAGTGTTGTGGTGACAAGGGCTGTGCTCCATTCATGTTATATATATATATATAGCTATTCATTACATAAACATGCTCGACACAACAGTCTGGCAAGGACTGAATAATTTTTTTAAGTTCTGGATAAAGCCTCAATAGCACTGTGTTTTGAATAACACTATTCATCCAGAGTGGGCTTTTCCCCCACAAGTGAATAGAAGAGCAGGGTTTTCTCTAGACACCTCTACAAAATCAAGCCCACTTCAGCAGTCCTATAGCAGATATAGCAGACCCTGAGAAGCCCGAGTCTGTAGTGTCACCATTCTCAGGAATCCATGGTAACTTGCACAGGAATGACGATGTGACATGTTAAAGGCAATAGCATATGGTTTATTTCTGTGTGTATAAATGCATCTATCCATGCAACATTGCAAAATTCAGTCACTTCAGCCTTAGTTCAAAGAATTGTGGTCAGTCAGGAACAAGAAACAATTCTGCTTTTTTTAAAAAGTGAAAATGATTATTAAAAACTATAAATAAACTACATTTTCACAATACATGGTACAAATCATAATCTTTACCACCCTTCCACGATTTTGTATTCTGTAAATGATCTCAACTGTTGATGAGACCATTTGGCAAATTTGAACAGGATGCAGTATCAGGATCTGTTTGTTCAACTGATGTTGGTTCCAGCTGTATCTAAATATCTCTGCTGCAGTTATATTAAGAACAAGCAACAGCTCAAGGGTCTCCAGTTCGGTCCTGAGCTTGGGTAACTGTCTGTGTGTGAGTTTTGGGGTTTTCCCAGTGTTCACACTGGTTTCCTCCGCTTTCCTTCTACCTCCAAAAAAATGCCAATAGGTAGCTTGGATAAGATAAATTGGTATGAATAGGTGTGAATGTGCATGGTGCCTTGTGATGGATTGGCATCCATTCAGGGTGTATTCCCACCTTTTGCCCAAAGTTCCCGTGATAAGCTCCGGCTCTACCACCACCCTGACCAGGGTAAAGCGCTTACGGAAAGTGAGAGTGAGAATTAAAAACTACATTTCTTCTGCTGTATCTCTGGGGAAACCTTGAAAGGAACCCTACTCTGTCAGAAAGGTTTTCAAGCTACCCTACAACCCTTATCATCCAATGAAATCATAACAAACACTTGAAGAACCCCTTTTTTCTAACAGGGAGAACTTTTGCATACTTCTGGTGGAGGAGCTCCGCTGCTTACGCCTGTGATTCTGAGATTCACATGCATAGCCAAGAAAAAGATCCTGCTGAGATCAAGCCGTTTTTTTTTTTCCCACGACTCCATCATGTATGCCATTATCCAGCTTCCCTGTGGTTACCTAGAAACATCCCACTTTTTGAGTGTTGAATTCTCTGTCCGGCGCTGCTGGAGGTCTAACATGTAGACGAAGACAGCATGGCACTCTCAGACAATCAAATTATGCCAGAATGAAAGAAATGCTTCACAAACAGGGCCATTAATCCTAATTATCGGGTGGAAACGTGACAAAAATGAGAGGGTAGAAGTGCTTGATTTGGAGGTGTGCTATCAATCTTATGGTGGGGATTCTAATCATTTATGCAGTGCATTAATATATATGCTTGTGTGTTTAATTTGGCTTTAGGAGATTCAGGAGTATCCTGTTAATCAAACACTGAAACGTAACGTAGGCTCCAAAAGTCTGACTTCACTAGATGACTGTTTCTAATTCATCTAATTATGTCAAAGCATATTTCCTAAACAAGATTCTGTAGTAATATAAGACTAATCATTTGGATGAACCCCTCACCACCATCACCACCTCCATTTCTACCTCCATCTCCACCATCAACATGATGGCTAATCGATTCTGCCTTGGAATTTGGTGGATGCCTTGAAGAAGCATCATGGAACCACTTACTTTTTTCCTTTTGTCCATTTCTTTAAAGCTTCTATGGATAGTAGAGTTCTTCTCCTTGGAACACTGTCTGACAGGGAAACCTGAAGCGTTCCCATAAAGGGACAAACTCTTAAAAAAAACCTGAAATCAAAATGGACATTTGTTGTAGGGTTCTCTTTTATACAGGATTAAATAAATATGGGCTCAATCTGGGGACAAATAGTCATTTTCCTCCAACAACAATTTGTTTAACTCTGCTTCATTGCCGCAGGTGATGTAGGAGTCAAGTAGACCTCCACAGACGACTTCAGGCTAGCATCTCCATGTATGTTTTGGAACATCAACTTTTCACAAGCCAATCAAAATTCCACGGATAAAACCAAAGCAGCCCCCACCCCCCAATGGCATTTTACTTGGTATATCACGCTGAGAAAAAAAAAAAGCTTTCTTTACAGGTACTAGAAGGATATCTTTTTTATTTCCCAAGAGCGTACACACTATTGCACGCAGATGTTTGGTGCGCATTGTTAAAAAGGTTTGGAATGTCTGTTATGCTGTTTGAGCATCTGCCATACAAATCCCTGTGTAAGCTCTTACTATAGGAGTAATAACATATTAGAAGTTTGTATTTAATATAAAAAGTTACTGGTGGTGGAATTAGACTCCCATGGGAAGTGTTAATATAAGATCACGCTTTGAAGATCACTAATAGAATGAGCACTAACTAAGTGAAAACTTGAGGAAACTGAGTCAGGACAAGTAGGTGATGAGATGTACAGACTGCAAACATCTTTCTGTCAATTATTCTCAGTTGTTTTGGATGCTGTGTGCTTTCCAGCGATGCGCTTCTGTTTGCATCATGTTGCACAAGCGACAGGACATGACACTCAGAAACACCACAGACTGTTACAAGGTTAAAAATGATTTAATATCACTTTCTATAAGTTTTCTTTTCATTATCAGAACACTGAGCCCTGAAACACACATACAGTGTATTACTCATTATTTTTGGATCAGCATGAGGAAAGAGAGTTTTTCTTCGTTCCTAATCATCTCTTCTCTGGCCTGATCATGCTACATTACCTTGGCATGGAGTGTCCCATTAACTCCAGGCCTCAACCTTGGTGATGACACAGAGAGCCCAGCTGCTCCCATCTGCTGCACGAAAGGCAAGGAAAGATTTGATTTTAATGCCAATTAAATATTTTTGCGTGGCCGCAGTCACTGGACCCTGCTGGTCGTCTGCACAGTCGGGAGCCAAAGCGTTAACCGTGACAAGGGTGAGACAGATGTCAGGGATAGCTGCCACAAAAGAGTCAGAACTCAGAAAACATCTCTGACTTTCTCGGAGGAAGCTGCACACTTAAATCAAAGAAACTTAGAGGTTTACTTTTTTGGAGATATGAAAACAGCCAAATAAACTGTATCAGGCAATTCTGGTGCAACAGATTTGACATCTGACCTCATATCAACTTGCAAGGTGTCTCATTATCTGCAAAAGTTTGCATTTCCTGTCATGTGATCTCGCAGGTAGAACTGAGACCAATACTCAGTGGTTTTCATGCACATATTACAGATATATCGACATTTAGTCAGTGCTTTATCCTGGTCAGGGTCACGGTGGATCCGGAGCCTATCCCAGGAACACTGGGTGCACCCAGGATAGGACACTCGTCGAGAACCCAGATCAAACTGGGCACCATGCTTCATCATGCCATCCTAGAACAATCATAAAATACTAATAGGGACCCTTATGAAACAACTGAACTAGGAATTAATAATAAATTAAGAATCTCAGAGATCATTTAAAGCTGCCGTTTTCCAAATGCCATTTGCATGGAATTTGTCATCAAGTGTGCAAAAAAATAAATAAAAGCAAAGACTTTTTTTGTTTGTTGTTCTAATAGTCAGAAAACGTGGATTCAATCAGAAAGTTGTGGATTTAATATTATCCATATAATATTTGTTAGATAAAAAAAAAATATTATTAATCATTGTCTTATATCTCTCTTTACATATATGTCTTGCGTAGGTGCCTCAGGTCAGCATGTGTATTTGATTTCAGTTGTTAATATCTTATTATTACCATTGTGCCCTGGGAAATGAAACCCATACAGATTTGTGATTGGCATCTGTCTGCTCAACAAACTCCGGTGGAACAGCATCATTAATATTTCATGTTTCATTCTTTTTCTTTTCAGTGTTAGGCTGAGCCATTATTTGTTGTGTGCCTGTCTTTTATTTCTTTCATAAGGTCACTTTAACCATATCAGTCAACAAACTTTTTTCCCTGCCTCCACATTTATTTAAAAAAAGCACCTTAAAGGATTCGGTTGATGAAAAAATTCCTTTTTCCTAAGCATGCTGTGTTTGTTCTTGCACGATGAAAGATCTCAAATTAATTGCTATATGCTGCTTACCTTTATCATGGCACCTTATTCCCCCCTTAACATACCCACGGTCTGCAGTTTCCATGGAAACGGAGGTCGAGGAAGAACACTTTAATAAATATGAGGATGTTGCTTCATTAGACGAACGGCAAGAGTTTGGCGTGGAGAAAGACGGATCCGTGGAACAGAAATACTAAATCTGCATAACAATAAAGCGAGGATGACCTCTGTTAAAAGTTTCTAAAAGGAAACATGTCATTTTGGTGCTTGGGGATTTTGTCACAGACTGCATATAATATCTAGGTAACATTTAGCAAACCTCTAGTATTTAAAATAGTCTAAACTTGCATTTCATAAGCAGTGTTTAACTGACGTTAAGTGAGGACCGCTAATGACAAATGTCAGCCTCTGAATTCACAGAACTAAAATTGGAAGCTGATTTATTTGAGTAAAATTGGATAGAAATGTTTTTCCGTAACAGATTTTAAATCTCCCTTCCACAAGCCATGAACTGTAATCACTGCTTTTGGTTCTTTGCCAGAATTGGACAGGCTCTGATGTTTCAAATAAAATAATCAAATAATTAAATAAAATTAATGAGTCAATAAAAGTAGCCCAGCCTCCACGACATAGAGGTCAATCCAATTAAATGGCCAGACGGCTCTGTATATTTTCTCTGCCTAATGTGATGTCTAATGATTAGCACAATGTCTGGTTTTAATCAGCGATGTCCAACTGATAGGCAAACATTAGGCAATGTTAAATGGCCAGATTAAGTAATCACACTTGAGAGATACAGACAGATACTGATGTTCTATCGAAATAAACTCTAATAGCCTTGAAACCTTTATAATTTCCTTTTTTGTTCCTCTTCCAGGTCCTGAAAGAACCAAAAAAAAAAAAAAAATGAAAGAACATTCACTGGAAGTCGTAACAGTCTATAAAATCCTACATCTAAACATCTAAACCAACAGCACATTCCCTACAACGAAACATGGCTGTGCTTCCAGTAAGGATCCAGTCCTCCATCATGGCTCCTCTAATTCTCCCCATGATGGCCGTCCTCCTGCTTGTCCCATCCATCCCAGTCCAAGCCAGCCCGAGGTACGTCCCCGCACTACCCGGCGCCAAACGCGAGATCATCATGGATGGCGACCTGGTGATCGGTGGCTTGTTCCCCGTACACGAGAAAGGTGAGGGGACACAGGACTGTGGTAAGATCAATGAGCAGCGTGGGATCCAGCGTCTGGAGGCCATGCTCCTGGCACTCGATGAGATCAACCAGGACAACCGCATCCTACCAGGCCTCAAGCTGGGTGCCCACATCCTAGACACCTGCTCAAAGGACACATACGCACTGGAGCAGTCGCTGGAGTTCGTCCGCACATCGCTCACCAAAGTGCACCAACCCGGGTTTATCTGCCCCGACGGGTCCAACCCTGTGCCAGACGAGGCGCCGCTGGCTATATCTGGAGTGATCGGGGGATCGTATAGTGATGTCTCCATACAGGTAGATATTGCTCCATAAGTCTAACATGGAATTAAGACTCCTGGGGTTCATGATTACTATAGGCGTAGTGGTTGCAATATGCAATAAAAAGTATGACCAAGTTTCAGGAGTCTAGATAATTTTTTTCCTTTTGATGTAAATTGGTCAGTCTTGTTTGTTTACCATGAACAATCCCACACAAAGTTTATCCAAACTACGATTTCCTTTTTAAAAGTCTTCCTTTGGTTAATCTGAAATGGCTCGTCATAGGATGATATACTATCTGGCCAAAGGTTTGTGGACACTTGGTCATCACACCCCTATGTGCTTGTTAAACATGCCATTCCAGATTTAGTCCCCCTTCGCTCTTATAATAAGCTCCACTCTTCTGGGGAAGCTTTCTACTAGATTTTGGAGCGTGGCTGCAGGGATTTTTGTTCATTCAGCTACAAGTGCATTAGTGAGGTCAGGCGCTGATGTTGGGATGTCGAGGAGGTCTGGGGTGCAGTCAGGGTTCCAGTTCATCCCAAAGGTGTTCAGTGGGGTTGTGGCCCGGGCTCTGTGCAGGACACTCGAGTTCGTCCACTCCAACTTTGGCAAACCATGTCTTCATGGAGCTCGCTTTGTGCACAGGGGCATTGTCATGCTGGAACAGGTTTGGGCCTCTTAGTTCCAGTGAGGGGAAAATGTAAAGCTACAGCATACAAAGACATTCACTACAATTGTGTTCTTCCAACTCTGTGGCAAGAGTTTGGTGAAAAACCACATGAGTGTGATGGTCAGGTGTCCGCATACTTTTAGCCATATAGTGTATACAGTGCACCATGAAGGGTGTAAAAGCCATTACTTAGAGCCATCAGAGGGATCTAGTGAGTGAAAGCAAACTAGCATGTGAAAGACAACTAATGCTATCCTAGCAAACGTAACCTCCCTTTAACCTAATTGTGTAATGGGATGGTTATGTTCGTTTAAACAATCCTGATTTTCGCCAACTAGCCATAGTGGTTAATTCTGCTTGAGCTGTAGTCTGGGAGGCCCTGACAGAGGAACGTATATCAAGGCCTGCAAATCAGGAAACAGTAGGCCTCTGAGTCTGTTCTCAAATTGCTCTAATCAACATTTTTTTTTCATTATTTATAGTTTTCACAGGTTTTTAAAATGTCACTGCTGTTTTGCAAGCACTATAATACAATGATCATGAAACAGTCTTGGAATTTTTGGAGTAATTAGCGCTCAAGTACAGTATTTCAAAGCACAGCAAATTACTGTGTAATCAGATAACATGAAATGACCAAAACAGTACCAACACCCCTAAGATGTTACCCCTGCGTATTAATAGCTGACATGTTCATGGACAGTGTCACAGATTTATTGTTGTCTGAAAGCCATTTTTGTGGCAGTATAAATTTTCTTGCCACTTTGGGAGTTTCCTGATCTGGGCTTTCAGCCTTCCTGAACCCCGACAGGTCTGTCGGCACTGAAGTGTCTTCTTTTTCCTGCGCTTCACTGCAGAAATGCCGTGAGCTGTGAGTGTAAGCATGTTTAATTACCGGCTCCTTCCTTTCGGCTGTCACTGCCAGAGAGAGGGCCGAGCTCTAATTATGTTCCCATTGCATAATTAGGTTTGGTTCTGAGTTTTGTCTGCACAAACTCGACCACCTGAGGGATTTGTAGTGTTTTCTTTTATGCAAGAAGCTGTAGTGGGGTAAGAAAATGAGAAAATGTTAGCTAGTGAACTGTGCAGTGGTTCGATCTTTATCTCAAAAATATCCAGAAAAAAACACATGCCAACCTTCATTACTAGAGATGTAATTACTGCCCCAAAGATAGCTACTTGTTGTTTTCTAATTGTCCTATTCTTGGAGTGGTCGTATTTACATTTGTAATCGCCTCAAAAATAAATGAAAAAAAAAAAAGCCAGACTGATTGGAGTTAACTACATGCTATTTGTGGTGCTTTCGCACACCCTTAATCTAAGTTCCCTGTCAAATTCACAGAACGAACGTGAGTGTGGGTCCAAATAAATCAGTTAATCAGGTGAGGTATGACGTAAATGTGGTCATGTGTTCACCATGTTTATGAGAATATTCCATATCAATGGCACATTTTTGTGGCCTTCACAACTTCAGAAGTGGAAATTTATTGACAGCTGCAAGGTGTGAAGTTTGGAAATTTGGTGGCGCTCTTCGATTTTCTCAAGAATTTAAGTATGTTTACTCAGAGGAATTCTATCACCACTGTCATGGATTGTCGAAAGCTGAGGTTAAAACGCATGGGGAAAAAACCCAAGAACTAGACTCTAGCACCAGGAAAAAAACCTACTGACTGATAAAGTACACAACAAAATATATCACAAACACAGAGTTTAAACAGACAAACTAGTTCAGGAGAAACAAGTAATAAGCATGATTAATTAAACACCAAGACAACAGGAACAGGAAGCGCAAACCATATAAGGAAAGTGGAAGGTCAAAAAGGACATACAGGGCAGGAAGGTACAACGAGTGGCATATGATAGGGACAGAATTAAATGAAGATGTAACACAACATCAAATGAAAACTAACTTTCTGGCTCCCATCTGGCACAACAGAAAAGTGTTCACAATCGTCAAGATTGTACCACTGTGAGTTTCCCAAAGAAGTCAGAGATTTTCTTGAAGCATTCAGCCGCACTGTGGCGTAGCAGTGACGCGTGATAGGAGAGAGCTAGCTAGGGGGCTGCTAGCTTTTCAACCAGACATTTTGGCATTGTTTCCATTGCTAAGTGATCTGTACTCAGGCTGAATTTAGTTGCCTGCCTTGTCAGGACACCAAGTGTACCAAACAGGGACATATGGGTGGTGCCAGAAATAATGGAGACCACTGACTGTTGAAAAAGAACTACCTAATGACAAGTAAAGCAGATCTTTAGGCTCCTCCATTGTTGTTACTGTCAGAGTTGCTTGGGAAATTATAGAACATCATTTACTTTTACGGGAGCCGTTATGCAAAAGGAAACGTACGCAGGAACTTGACCGAGGTACTGTCCGTTCACAAAGTGGGCTATAATGGGGAGTTTCTACTGTGCTTTTATTGTTACATAATGTACCAAACAGATAAAAGTCACGCACTACATGTCATAATCCAAAATAGTACCCACCAAATTCTCCTTGCTCTAGATCACATCATAGCTCACAGCAGGTGGAATTAGCGTGGCTTCTCGAGCCGTTTCCTCCGTCTGTGGCGGGACTATCACAGCCCCGGAGACGCTGCTTTGGCAGAACCCGAGCCACCTGTCCTCCTCTGAGTAGAAGGAGCTAAGAGGTGCCTTCAGGCTGTCTGGAGCTCAATCAGCCTGCTGGCATGAGAGAGATGGCGCTTGGCACGAGCCCTGAGCAAACATGATGTGGATGAACACGCATATAAAACAGACAGCACATGGCAACAGACGTCCCAGCCATTTTAGGAGCTGGGAGGGTTTTTTCACACAATTTATTTTTTTTCTCACTGCATGCCATCTGGATTGTGAGGTAGAATGGAGGAGGAAGCATTAGGAGTCACTAAATGATGTTGAGAAGTCTAATGTAATGAGTGTATGTTTACATTACAAGCTTCATTGCACAATTCCAATTTTTGGCTCAGATCATATCTGTCTATCTTGAGGGTTTACATTCGTAAAGTGACCTTATCTCACTTTATTGACTATATCAGTCTTTAACGTGAACGCAGCCGTGCTGTGAAACATTCCACATGCGCATTCGATTTCATGGGCAATAGTTTGGACACTACTCAGTAGCTTTTGGTAGCTTCCAGTTTTGCTTGAATCCTAAAATATCAAGTAAATCCCAAATTTCCCTGTCCTTCCACTAAATATAGTCACTGCTGTCTTTGTCCTCCATTGTTGTTTTGCTGCACTGCTGGCACTGGATGATGACGATGACGGTGATATGCACATGAGCGTTGTGGAAGAAGCCACATGAATTCTGATCTGACCATTCTCATTGATGTTGCAGTGCCACTTATCAGATATGTATCCAATTTAGGACCACAGTTAAAAGTGTCTCAGTTCAGATTTGAAAAGATCAGATTTTTGTTTCCACACGAGCCTGACAAAAATCAGATCTGTGTCGCATTAAGGTAGAAAATTGTATTTGTGTGACTACAACCTAACGTGAATGTATTTCCGGATGTTATTATGAGTACGGGCTTCAGCTTCACCTGTTTTGGGGATAAGTTTGGTATTGTGTCTGATACCAGGTGGCTGTGCTATCTTTGGTGTGTGTGTGTGTGTGTGTGTGTGTGTGTGTGTGTGTGATCTATATTTGAGTTTGTGTGTGGGTGAGATTGGCAGACGGGTTGTGTGGTTGTCTTGAAAACGAAACGCCTCTCTCCCCAGAGAAGGAAACAATAAAAAAACACACATTTGCAATAAACACTGTTGCAACACTGAATTAATATGAATACAGAATCTTAATATTACACGACGACAATCCTTCAGTAATCGCGCATTACAATTAATTCAGTTCATGCACAAAGCCTGAGGCACTCCGGAGTTTTCATTCTGGCTGTGACATTTCAGTCTGGATCTGTCACTCTTTCACTGAGAGCCTTCCTGCACTCTAATTAAAGTGGCAGAATATTGCCTAGGTTACTGTGTGTCTGTATGAAAGTTTGTCAGATTCTCCAGGTGCGTCATAGTTCACACCGGCAATCGTAACACAAACCAATTGCTAGTCATGCAGCTTCTTTCATCCTTCCTGCTCTCATCACTTCCTCCAGCAGGTGAAAGAATAAATTACTATATATATTTTGCATAAAGCCAACCTTGTGCGTGCAGAGTACTGGGAATAATAATTGCCATGCCGTTACATGCACAGCGAAATTGTTCTTGAAGGGTTCTCAAAGGTTTTACATACAAGTACCTTTTTCCTATGAAAACAATCCCGGAGTTATTATATAGCATAATCCAACTATTTATATATTGAGTCCATTACACAAATATGTACGGTCATATTTACTGGAGGATTTTTATTGCTGAGCTTTTCATCCACAGAACTGAAACCAGGTAATATTGTGGATAGATTCATATTTACCTTATTATCTCTTAAAGTAAATACAACAAAATCAGATGCAGCTTGTCATGTTATCTAGAAACCACAAAGGTGATGTGTCCTGATGTGTCCTAAAATGTAGAATGTAGAATTCAGAAAATGTACTGACTGTTACAAAGCACTGACACTGGAGACTTCTTCCATAAATGTCAAATAAATTTCTGCCCAGAGAAAACACCACCATATCAACGATTGCAATTTTTTTTTTTTTTTTAATCCATTTATGCAAAGCTTCCGTATTATAAGTCACTATGTATGTAGAAATGTTAACGTAATAGAACAAACACTGAGCCGCTGTTATAGAAAATGAATCAGTACAACTTCTGACCAATCAGAATCAAGAATTCAACAGCAGGATAGTATAACAGTGGTTAACAGTGACCTCCACCATCATTACATCGGCAAAAAGAGAAAAAAAAGAAAAAAGAAATAAAATTACACTCTGGCCCTCACTTTGAGAGCCATGGAGTTAGAGCAGCTCCAAACCAAACAGGAAGAGACAGAGACTCACAGGATGAGGACTATTAATACTGTTACTGCTGTTCAAAAGAGTCATCTATCCTCGCTCTATGCACAAGGTCACTCATGCAGAGACCTCACCTGTGCATGGTGTTTTAGAGAATGCAAATAAGCAATATGCTGCCTGTGAACTCTCACCGAGAATTTGCACATCATTTAAAATACATAAATCCCATTATGGGAATTTACAGCCAATATTCAGGAAATTAAATAGCAGCAAACTTCCAACTGACTTGAATCCTGTGAATCTGAAGGCTGAAATTTTTTTCTGTCTATTTGTTTCATCTCAGTGAGTGTTTGTGGAGGGAGGCTCTTTTTAACTTCGCTGGCTGAAGCTGTAGTGCTGTAGATGAGTGGGATGCCCACATGCCTGGCGCAAGCGCTGATGAAACAGATGGGCCTTTCATGTTGAAAGCAGGACGGTAAAAAGCAGCCGAGCTGCGTCACGAGACACTCCGCTTTCGAATTCACTCGCACATGGGGTCAAACCACCACACAGCTTCTCCCATATGAAGACTTTCAGTCTCCGGCTCCCTCCATAGCACTCACACTTTTCTGTTTTATCTCCACATTCTCTCACTCTAGCTCACATGCTCACTATTTTTATCTTTCTCATCTCTCAAACACTTCCTGTCTTTTCTTCTCTCATCTCTCTGTCCCTGCCAGATGCTGTTTACCATTAAGTAGCTGCATCTATTGAAGGTCCCTTTCTCATTCAGGGCTTGTACTGTTAAACAATCTGCGCAGACATTTGAGAAATGCTTCAGCCTCATCAAACATCATAACTTTTGCTGAATAACATAGCTAGGTAACTAGCCAATAACTAGCAAGCCTTGGTGACTAGAAAGTTAGTTGTGTAAGCTCATGATAATTACTTTTAACTATGCAGCTTTACTTCCATTTTCTGAGTAGTGTAGCTGGCTAACTATAAAGTTAGAAACTAAAAAGTTAGCCGTATACTAATATTTCCATAAACTGTAAGGCAAGCTTTGGACTAGAAAGTTATCCGTGTAATCTAGCTACTTAAGCTTCAAGACTTTGCTGTGTTAGCATTTTAATTTTAACCACACAGTTAGAATACTGTTCACTGAATTGCACAGCTAGCTAACTAGCAGGTTAGTCCTGTACAACATTACATTAGCTCCTTTTTTTTAATTTATTTTTTTATTTTAAATGACAGACACAAGTTTGAGTGTAAATACTGTTAACTGAAAGAAAAGCTTTATTTACATTTGTTCACACTCCACAGTCAGAGCAACAGTATGGTCATCATTGTGTATCTAAATTTTGATAGCACGGTGAGCAGAATTGCCTAAAATTAGGATTGCCTAGACTGAGCAGGACACCTGCAATTTGTTCAGTACCGCCGCTCCGTATACGAGGATGACGCAGTTTGCATAGGGCATCAATTCCCAAGGGGGCACCATCTCAGGTGCTCAAAAAAAAAAGGTCCATTCTAATTTTAATATGAACCACAACAATTAAAATATGTTAATATAATATAGAAAATCTATGTTTATAATAAATAAAAAGATGGCATATTACGTCACTGTGCGTCTGTTTACACCTGCATGTATGATGGATGCCAATGGAAAACTATGCCCAGGAAGAGACAACAGGAGTCCGGCGCTGAGAAGCAAAAGAAGAAAAAAAAAAGCTCAAGATGAAGCGCGTGCAGATCATAAACCTCCCACAATTGCCGCCACACACAACGGTGATGCTTTCATTTCTTCATGACAACCACCTGCAAGAGCTGTACCCAAATCTGTGGACTGCTCTGCACATAGCAACGACACTCCCTGTGACAGGTGCCTCTGCTGAGAGGAAGTTTTTCTAAAATGAAGCTCATTAAATCATACTTGTGCTCATCTATGGCACCAGAACGCTTCAGTGGTCTGGCAATAATCAGCATCAACTCCGAATTGGCAAAGGAATTATCTTATGACGAGCTTATCAATGACTTTGCGCCAGAAAAAGCAGGCGCGTGCATTTGTAGAATTTTGAAACTTGAAATGCTCCAGCAGAAGACATAGGCAAAAGGTTTTTTAAATTATTTTATTATTGTTTTACTTATTTTTATGTTGATTTATTATTTAATTATTTAATATTTGTAAGTATATATTAACTATTTAATATATATTTTAAAAAAAAACTGTTCTGACAATTAATGTAGTTTTTAAATTATCATAATATTTGGTGGAGATGGGGCACCACAATACAATTCCGCTTGGAGCACCCATTTGACCAGCAGCGGCCCTGAATGTGCCCCTGAAATAAGGAGTTCAATGAGCCACTTCCTTTCAAATTGGACTTGAACAAATGCCCCAAAACGGCATCTCTCTCTTTCTCTCTCTCTCTGGTACAGGGACAGTTGGACTTTATTTGCCACAGTGAACACAGACAGATGTCAGTGAATGCTCCAATAGAACACCTGCATACATACATACAGGATGATGAGATGATAAATATTCATTTAGATGTATAGAAACTGAATATCTGAGGAGGTCAGAGAGAAAACAGCGAGGAAGACAGAGAGAAAATGAGAAACAGAGAGTCAGTGACGTCAGTGGCGTTTCTTCCTTGCTGGTGTGTGTCTGGAAAGTGTGCAGGGTGATGAACTGTTAACAACAGCTGAGCTGGTGCTTTGGTGTGGTTCTGATACACTCCACTTGAGATTGAGGATGCCAAATGAAAGGGAAAGTAGGTGAAATCTTAATGCACAAATGTTCTAGGTTTGAATCTTAGACAGTGTGAACAGGACGAGTCTCCCTCGGCTGAGTGTACTGATAGTGAACCAGTGCTTTGGTCCTGACCAGACTGGCTCTTGTCTAAACGAATTACTTTCCCTCCAGTTTCTCCTCCTTAGGTCAGTGATTCATCTGGTCTCCAGTGGCCCTGAACCCACCAGGCTCCTTAAACATGGCTGTCGTGCAGCGTTAAGCATGTGAACACCAAACACATCACATCTAATGTCTATCAACATGTGGACGAGGCTGTGCTGGTAGCTTTGATATGACATGTTCTTCTTCCAGGGCTACAGAATACAGAATAAAATACAGCTGCACCATTAGATAAAAGTGTTACCTCCAGGGTTCTTGGGGTGTTTATGATTCTAGGTTTTTTCTTCATTCATTTCAGTTCAATTCAATTTTATTTGTATAGCACTTTTAACAATGGACATTATCACAAAGCAGCTTTACAAAAATATATAAATTCAGGATATAAATTTAAATTTATAAATTTATCCCTAATGAGCAAGCCATAGGTGACAGTGGCAAGCAAAAACTCCCTGAGACTCCCTGGGTGACAACAGATAAATAATTCCCTTCTATAACTGTGTACTACTCAAAAAGTGCAATTGTCTAACCAGGAAATTCACTATAGTTTTCACATGAAGTCTGTTTTGCTGAAGTTATCAACTGTTCACTGATGGAGACCTGAGTGCAAAACTGTTTGTGGCAGTTGCAGTCCTAAAGTTATCATACCAATTGTAGTCCTAAGCCATCGTAGAAAATCTGTTCATATCAATTGCAGTCCAAAGCCATCTACTTGGTTTTTAAATTGTACCATCCACAGTAATCTCATGTATATTTAGGCTGTCCGTATGGGACCATCCACAGCAGCAGCGAGTGATTTCCAGGTGATGAGAACTCCAACCGGAAGTACGGCAACAGGATGGATCAGGCAGGTCCAGCGAGCATAAGGGGTCAGGATCACAGGAGTAGCATGTGTAGCTCAACACAGAGAGAGACAGAGAGAGAGAGAGAGAGAGAGAGAGAGAGAGAGACTCTAGCAAGTGCTTTATCCTGGTCAGGGTCATGGGTGGATCTGGAGTCTCTTCCAGGAACACTGAGAATGAGGCAGGAATACACCCTGGATGGTACCCAAGTCCACTGCAGGTCACACCGTCATTCACACCTAGTGGCAATCCACTGAACGGCATGTTATTGGACAGTGAGAGGAAACCGGAGTACTGACGGAAACCCACACAGACACGGTGAGAACATGTAAAACTCCACACAGACAGTAAGCTCAGCTCAGTTTTGAAGCCATGAAGCTGTGAGGCATCGATGCTACCCGCTGTGCCGCCGTGCCTCCATGGATCCGTTTCTCAAAGAGAAACCCTCTGTTGTATATGTCTACATAGAAACTTTAATGTTTTCCACAAGATTTAACCTGTATACATTACTTACAGCAACTGAATGTCACATGACACATCCTTTCAGCAATACAGCATTATGATCCATCTACACTGGTAAGGTGGCAGAAAAAAAGGGTTTGTTTAGGGAAATTTTTTAGAGAAAGGTCTTTAACCATTTCGTAAGGAAATACATACAATAAGCCTTCTACAAAGGCGTTCCCTCTCAAAGAGAGTTCCAAGTACAACTTTTAGAAAGTTGAGAACCCTTAACTGTCCAAAGATCCCTTGAGGAACTTTTATTTTTCTAAAAGAGATCATTTCATGCTACAATGAATCTTCCACAATGGCAGAAATTCATCTAGTACCTTGTGACATCAAAAGAATGATTAGAGAAGCATCTATCAGGTTCCATATTAATACTTAACCTATATGTCTGTCATATGATTTCTATTTGTAAAGTAGTGTTCTGTGGCAAAACTCCTTAAGATTTTTAAGACCATGACCAAAGCGATAATTGTACTTGGTTCCGTCGTACAATCGGGTTACCCAAAGTTTACCATTAAAGGGTTTTTGCAGAACCCTACAACAGATTAGACCCATTTTAGGAAACTAAGAACCAATAACTTTAGTGTTTAACACTGGCACAACCAAGCAGTAGCATTATAGTGCACAATGTTGCATATATTTATTCAGAGGATAAGATTATTTTCAGCTTGAAGAAGAATACCTCAGCCACGTGCACGCAGCCACAGATACAATAACAGCCGTGTCTGGGGGCTGAATTGGAATAGATTTGCCTTAGGTGGGACTCAAAATTGGAATTTAAGTTGGGTGGGAGAAAATTGCATACAACCCCTTAGGAGTATTCTTATCGATTTAGTCTACTGAGCACTGCCACGTCCTGAGCTCATGAACCGAATGTATGGAGTGTCTCAGAGGGAAATCTGACCTAGGGTCAGTTTGTGATGTCCATGTAATTGTAAGTCATTAAAATACAAAAGGCAAAAATTGATCCTAAAGCAGAACAATTGGCCCGAGAAGCCTCAGACTAATGGCCTTTTAATGTGAGTGGCTTTATGCTATATGTGAATCCTCTTGGACACTGACTTTCCGTCATTAGCCGGTGCTCCCCGTGGACCTAATTGTCACTCCAATTTGCGGACTAAACAGCTTCCCTGTTCTGCCTTGGGAAATAAGAATGTAGATGTAATATCCACCTGAATGTCCAACTCAAAGTTCATGAGCAAACTGCAGCTATAACAAAGTTAAGGAAGAAATGTCACATTCAGATCTAAATGAATAATTCTGTCTCCATGCCCTTTGAAATATCCATATGAATGTTTTACGATGAGAGCAGGCAAAAAGTTTGTACAAAACCAATACTTTTTCCCCCTCCATGTCTGCTGGCAACCATTATAGTGCTAGATTTCAACACCTAAATTTAACCTGATCATGCCCTGGGATAAATTTAACAATATTCCGTATCTGTTGTTTTTGGTTCCAGCCGTTATCTCGATCCATCAGAATGAAACCTGCCCAAGTCCCATGGATAGGCAAGCAGAAATGATTGACCCAGATGAGTTAGATAACGAATGAAGATGGTGGCTTTGTAGGGTCCAAATCCCTCTCCATGCTGAGAAGATATATAGCCAGAGGCAATCTTTTCATAGAGTGGGGACATGGGCAGGCATGGAGATTGGAGTGTGTGGCTGATTGCTTGTCAACAAGCTTTGCAGAGAGCCCCTGGCTATCTTTCTAAATTGATTTGTGTGGAGACAATGTGACTAGAGGCGCAATATGTTGGGAGGAGACTATCACTAGGTCTGTAAACCTGCTGAATAGCCCAGGTACCTCCTGATGTCTACACTCTCTCTTGCTAATTGACACCTGTCATTTCATGGCACAAAAACAGTAACTGCAAACTGAAGAGTGTGAGTGTACTGGATTATACCTGTACACAGTATATGCAACATTATTCTTGGAGTAGCTTTAAGGCCTAGGATCATTTCCCAGTTTTTTTTTTTTCATTAGGATATGAAGATCTTCCCTTTGCTCACAATGTAGCTATAAACTTCCCTTATTGGTTAGCTGCACGAGCCATGACACAAAAAATGTCTTGATAGAGTTTGGAGTAGGACATCAGGTCTGTCTTCTCTCCTCCCCAAATGTCTCTAGGTGGCCAACCTGCTGCGGCTCTTCCAGATCCCTCAGATCAGCTATGCCTCCACCAGTGCCAAGCTGAGCGACAAATCCCGCTATGACTACTTTGCTCGAACAGTGCCACCAGACTTCTACCAGGCAAAAGCCATGGCTGAGATCCTGCGCTACTTCAACTGGACCTACGTGTCAACAGTGGCATCGGAGGGTGACTATGGGGAGACAGGCATCGACGCCTTTCAGCAGGAAGCACGTGTGCGCCAGATCTGCATCGCCACTTCGGTCAAAGTCAGCCGGTCCATGAATCGGGGCAACTACGAGACTGTGATCCGCTCACTGCAGCAGAAGGCCAACGCCAAAGTGGTGATCCTGTTCACCCGCAGCGAGGATGCCAGGGAGCTTCTGGTTGCAGCAGCACGCATGAATGTCACCTTTATCTGGGTGGCGAGCGATGGCTGGGGGGCGCAGGAGAGTGTGGTGCACGGCAGTGAGAAAGCGGCCAACGGGGCTTTCACCATCGAGCTTGCTTCCTACTCCATCCGCGAGTTCGAGGACTACTTCACCAAACTCACTCCAGAGCTCAACACACGCAACCCCTGGTTCAGAGAATTCTGGGAGCACAAGTTTGGGTGTCGGCTGCACGAGCCAGGCTGCGCCAGACACAGCTTGAGAGATGGCTCGTTCAAGCAGGAGTCAAAGATCATGTTCGTCGTGAATGCAGTCTATGCAATGGCGCACGCTCTGCATAACATGCGGCAGGCCGTGTGCCCCAATACCACACGGGTGTGCGATGCCATGAAGCCTGGCAACGGCAAAAGGTTCTATCGTGAGTTCATCCTCAAGACCAAGTTTGATGGTGAGTGATGTGACTGACAATGACAATGTTTACCACAGCTTCATAAAAGGACACTTCAAAATGAACAGCAATCTCTGAAAGCTAGTGGGACCAATTAGCATGATTTGCTTTGCATAATGCTAATTGCCACCTACTGTCTTTCATTCATTATCAGCAGCGCTTATCCATGAAGTATTCCTTTTATAAAGAGAGGGGAGCTATTTCAGTGAATGTTCAGGCATCACTCAGATGAATGGTCTGTGTTGTATGTTGTCTTTACTGCTGATTAAAAGGATGTTGCTGAATTTCAGATTTAAAAACTGTAATTATTAGGTTACCACACAGCTCCAGTCAGCCTAGCTGCACAGAGAAAAACTATGATCAGAAAATTAACCATAGCGAGGGCTTTAAATCTGGTAGAGCCTGAAAGAAGAAAATGTTGATTCAGCCACAATTAGCGATTAACTATTTCATTGTTTTTAATCATTAAAAGCCACACTTCATACATGCAATTCATCAGAGGCAGTGTTCTCAGTTTCAGCAATAAAGCCCATGGGCTTTCAGCAAATAAGCCCACCGATGGTGTTTCATCTCTCTAAGATCAGTGGAGACGCTATGTTCGTGCCACTCTCCCGCTGTTTTTTTGTTTTGAATCTAATTTGATTGATTTGGGTGTTAACCATGGCCTTTGATGACCCATCATAAAGAGCTGTTTTTACACAGCATTAAATAAATGCACATTAAAGTGTTTTGACCAGCAGGTGGTGATAATTAGCAACCACAGCTCAAAGCCTTAGCATTTTTCAAAAACTTTGCTGAAGGTAGGATGAGATCATTTTCTGGTTAGTAAATGTGCTAATGAAGTATGTGTTCTCTAAGTGAAACTATTTTTATTTAATATTGTCTTTATACTAAATTCCACTGCTCTTTATTTTGTTTTCTTTCTACCATTACTAACTAGCTCCATTTAGACCTGCTGATACAGAGAACGTGGTGCGCTTCACCTCTTTGGGTGACAGCTTGGGCCGCTACAACATCTTCCACTATCGGCAAGAGCACGGAAGGTATGTCTACAGGAAGGTGGGGTACTGGGCCCAAAGTCTTGTTCTTAACACCAGCATTTTACACTGGGCTGGAGGAGCAGTGCCCACCTCCCAATGCAGCGACCCCTGCCAACCAAACGAGGCCAAGAGCATGCAACCCGGGGACGTTTGCTGCTGGATCTGCATCCCCTGCCAAGCCCATCAGTACCTTCTGGACGAGTTCACCTGTGAAGACTGTGGCTTCGGAGAATGGCCTCTGGCCAACCTGACTGGCTGCTACGAGCTTCCAGAAGAATACATCCACTGGTCAGATGCCTGGGCTGTAGGACCTGTGACCATCGCCTGTCTGGGGATGATGTGTACCCTGGCCGTGGCTGGAGTTTTTCTACGGCACAATGACACTCCAGTGGTGAAGGCTAGTGGCCGTGAGCTGTCCTACATCCTCCTGTTGGGGGTTCTCTTGTGCTATGCTATGACCTTCATCTACATAACAAAGCCGTCCGCAGTTGTCTGTGCCCTGCGACGTCTCGGCCTCGGCACATCTTTCGCCGTGTGCTACTCCGCCCTGCTTACCAAAACCAATCGTATTGCGCGGATCTTTGGTGGAGTGCGAGACGGCGCCCAGAGGCCTCGCTTCATCAGCCCCGCATCACAAGTGGCCATCTGCGGTGCGCTAATCTCTGCCCAGCTGTTGGTGGCATTGGTGTGGCTCCTGGTGGAGGCACCAGGTGTCAGGAAGGAAGTGAGTCCCGAGAGGCGCGACGTGGTGACTCTGAAGTGCAACAGTCTGGATTCCAGCATGCTGGTGTCGCTCACCTACAACTGCATCCTCATCGTCCTGTGCACGTTCTACGCCTTCAAGACCAGGAAGTGCCCTGAGAACTTCAATGAGGCCAAGTTCATCGGGTTCACCATGTACACCACCTGCATCATCTGGCTGGCCTTTCAGCCCATCTTCTACGTCACTGCAAGTGACTACAGGGTGAGTAAGGATTATGCCTCTATAATGAAAAGTCTGAGTGCATTACCATGTTGTTGTTATATTCAAATATATTCAGGTTCAAAAGCTTCATTCATCTTCAATAATTTTATCCTAGTCAGAGTCAAAGTCGATCTGGAGCCTATCCCGGGAACAATGGGCGTGAGGTGGGAGTACACCCTGGAAGGGAGGCTAGTCCATCACAGGGCACCATGTACACACACACACACACACACACACACACACACCTAGGAGCAAATTATTATAGCCAATCCACCAGCTGGCATATTTTTGGGATGTGTGAGGAAACCAGAGAACCTGGAAGAAACCCTCACAGTCACAGGGAAAACACGCAGACAGTAACCTCAGCTCATAATTAAACCAGGGACCCTGGAGCTGTGAGGTAGCAACACTCCCCGCTCTAACAGTGTTCCACCATGGACCCTGTAGTAGTTCACAAATCATTTACTCCACCATTAACTACATGGTAGGTGGTTGATCCATCTGTCACATTTTCCCATAAAAACCACAAAATTACAATCGTATGTCCAAGTAACAAAATGCACATCTTCTAAAGGATGGGTAATGCTGCTTTGATATGCTGACGCTTCTTGAATTTTTTATACACTACCCATAAAAATGTCAATTTATTATACATACAGCTCCGACATGCCACAATGGATGGGGCATTAAGTGGCAGATGGCTTTTTACGCTGGCTGCTTAACCAGATAAATCCAGCAAATCAACCAACACAAACACGACTCACAGAGGCGTGAGCATGTAACACTCGAGTGTGTTACGAGTCCCTCCGGGAGACTGTGGGCGGCCTGTCGCACTTTATCAGCAGACTCGTTTTGCTGTGTGGTGTGAGATGTCAGAACTCGGTTAGCTCCACGGTAAACACAGTCATCAAGAACGGCCCAAGGATATGTGAGCGGCAATGCCAGGCCTGCCGTAGGAAACAGCTGTCAGAAAAGATCACTGTGCCAGGAAGAAAGCCACTGTTTCCTCATCAGTGCAAAGTGGAGAGTGGATTGAGGAAAGAACTGCAAAGTATCCCGCTTGAGGTGATGACAACAGGCGAAAAGAATAACATTTTATATAGCGAGAAAGATTGCAAGATGTGTTATGTCTTTAAAAGAAAGGCCATAAATAGTTGACGAAAGGTCACAAAAGTTGACGCATTAGGTATAAATTTACATAATGCACAGAAACAGTAAAAATTTGTTTGATAAAATTTTTACCCTACAAGCTACTAAGAAAAAGCAACTAACTACACTGAAGCTACTTTGTCAAAGTGAGGAAAATCAACTTTTCATTTCCTTGTGCAACTAATTAATTTGTACAGGGTATGCCGAAACATAGCAGTTAATATTACTTCAGTTATTATAATTGCAAAACACCAATCATCAGAAGAGCATCAGATACAAATAGGGCTCAATCTTTCGTCCAGCTAGCTAGTTTTGACATGCTACACTGCTACTATAAAAAAAAGTTTTAAAAAAAAGTACATTATTACTGGAAAAGCAACATTATTTTGAAAATAGCTCAACTACGGCCACAATACTAAAACAACATTTAAGCTAGTAGTGCTGCTGAATATCAAGGTATATTCAATCAAACTTTTAACGTTTTACTTATGAAAAGTTCATTCTGCAAAATCTCATGTCAACTTTTGATAGTGTCAACTATTTTTTCCTAACAAGTGTCTCACATTAGCATCCAGTGTTACAGCAGATTCTTTAGAGGGTCTCCTTGTACAAGGGTTACTTTCCAAGAAATGTGCTAATGATGCTCATAATCAGTAAAATTTTTAAGGGTTCAGTTGGCATTAGGCAAACAGCCTAATATACCAGCTGCTTTCTGTTTCTTGCTAGATGTGCATATTAGTAAATACATTAATTTAAACTTGTGTAGTGAACATGAGCTTTGTTTTTCTAGGTCTAAAAAAACCTGTTTTACAAAGTTTCAAAGTTTTATCATTCTCATTGCCAGATTCTAAACCTAGCGATCTGTGGTATCAAGATAGAGCGGATGTTTACAACAGTCTAAAAACGTATTCATAAAGCCTTTGGCCATGTTTAAAATGTAGAATCATAACTAATGAGGAGCACCGTCTCAGTATGAAAACAGTTTGGAAAAGAATTAGTTTTAATGTATTCTGGCATAAAAGAGAGGCTTGGGGCGATGGGATTCAGCACGGCACCCTTGGCCTCACAGACGGGAGCAAAGTGCAGCGATTGTCAGCGCAACAAAGAGTTTCGTATTTTCCTCACTCTCCCTTTTCCTTCCCACAGCGGTTTGGCTCCTGTCAAGCCTTGCTTTGGTATTTTGTCCAGCATTTTACGGCTTACCGCAGAGTAGCGCAGGGGGCGATCCCAAATGAGCTCTGCTCGTCACACGCTGGTGTCTGTTGCGTTCGCAGTAACAATGTGGATGGAACAAAGTTTTCAGACAGAAAGAAAAAAGCACTGGAACACAAATGAAATTCTAAGCCTCTACTCTGAGACACATTTTAAATCAATGAGAATTTAAGCTGAAATGAGAGAGAGACACTTCTGCGGGAGACAACTGAATGTTTTCCAAACATCTGCTGGGTTGGTACACCTGCGTCTTACACCGGGTTTACACTGTACATTTTTTGCAGACAAAAACTGCACATCATAAAAGAATTCTTTGCTCGTGAGGTGAGACTGGCGATCTTAGAATGCAACCAAAGACAGCCACATAAAGCTCTGAAGTTAAGGCATTTTGATTAAAATCTCAGTGTGAGTGTGAGTGTGAGATTGCTACAATACTTGTCTAAAAGCCACCAATAGGAGGACGCTGTAGGATGACATGAAACTCAAAGTACAGTTACAAATACTGTGGTGGTGATGGCGAAACATAATGCTATTGAACAGGAACAATGTCCTTATTACCTCAAGCTCTCTTTGAAGAATGTTTGTTTATGTGAACCCGTCTTCTACATTACGCAGATTGACGACGTAAGCAGAACATAGCAATTTTCTGTAGTCATACTGCAGGTCTGTTGTTACAGGATCTTCACTGTATAATGTGACATGGAGAACGTGTTATAACTTTATGAAAGCACAGCAGAGGAAATGTAAAACTGTCTCTGAAGGAGATGCTAATCTGTCAGGGAGCACGAAGGCATCCATCCTCCAAGATTTCAGCATTTTAAGAGAGGACCTGCTTGCTAAAATTTAAGAAAATCAATTTGAGGCGCAATCTGCAGAGCTAAGGAGGCAGATTCTCTGAGATCAGGAGCTCTGCAGCATATGCTAATTTGTGAGTCTGGGTGAACAAATGGAAGTCTGTTCCCTTAAACAAGACACTTATCATTGATGGCATCATTGAAATTGCATGTTGACGCAATCCTTTGTCACTGCAAGGAGTCATTTAACAAACTTCACTTATAAAGCTAATAAAGTATTTAGACAGGCCTTAAGGCAGTTAGAGGTGTATTAAAAGGGTGATTTTAAAAATGAGAAGCATCATCATAACATCTAGAGACGAATAGTAAGGCTGTCAATAAAAAAATGACATTGTTTATTCTATAATGAGGCACTGATGAATAAAAATGACATTCAAATGAACAATTTTTTGCATTTTGTATCGTTAATTGGCTTTTTAATATTTAATGTGCTTTTTAATATGCTAATAATAGAATTTAGAATAAAGAGTTTTAGGCAAAGGGGGAAAGAAATGAGCATTTAAGAAGTGATCAGGGAACTTAATGCGAATGATGCACGCCACTCAAAAAGGTAGAGGTTAGTGCAGATACATGGCATTCTTGTGCAGTGGATAAATTATGTAAAAATTTCTGATAAAAACTGAATAAAAATTACCAAAATATCAAAACGTGAAAAGAGACATTTAGGTGAAATGTAAAATAAATAATTCAGTAAAACTTTTTGAATTATAACATGGTGCTGTAAGACTGTCATCTCTATCTTCAGTGCTTATAAATGTCTTACAACCCACATCTGTGTGTGTACTCCACAGGTTCAGACCACCACCATGTGCATCTCAGTGAGTCTGAGCGGCTCGGTGGTCCTCGGCTGCCTCTTTGCCCCCAAGATCCACATCATACTGTTCCAGCCGCAGAAGAACGTGACAACGCTGAGGGCCAAGGACAACCGGTTCTCCGCGGCCGCTACAGCCCCCAGCTCCACCTACTCACACGGTAGTCAAATACCTGCTTCGCCCTTATCAGGGTTAAAGGAATACTCTGGAGTATTTTAACCTACTATCTAACCTTTACTAACCTAACATCCACTTCTCGGTTGGTCCGCAAACACTTCCAGTCTTTTTGAATTAGTTAATAAGTTTGGCAGCAGTGTTGTGTGTGTGATGTGCTTGCCATGTTTCCTGTTGAAGTCCATCACAACCTTGCGACAGCTTCCCGATCCAGCCATGAGAATGATATCAATATGTTCTTCTTTTGTCAAAGGCATTTTTAAAGGCTACCGGGAAAAAAATATATATATAATATAAACTAAGGTTGAAAAATTTTGGAAGATATTTTGCTAGAAAGTGTTAATTTCCCCTGTGTACGGAGACTTTTGGGACACCCTGTAGACTGTATGCTTTAGATTAACACTAGTAACAGTGTACCTACTGAATTTCCTCTCAATATTAGCTCAAATTCCTTCCAGCGGATCATGTCCGAGTGGCATTCTTTTGGAAACAGTGTCAAAAACCTTTACGTGCTTGAGTGATCAGCATGGTTACGCTGAGATTGCATCATGTTTCTGTGCGTGAAAGGTTAATAGTTGAAATGTCTCTCGCTAGAACTGACCATGAAACATTTGATATTTCATCCACAGCCTCGGCCGCGACCGTAGTTCCCACCGTGTGCAACGGACGAGAGGTAGTGGACTCTACGACGTCGTCATTGTGAAGGAGGAACTGCACAACTGCACACGACTGCACACAACTACACACAACTATACACAACTACACCATCTCCAGTGATGTCATGGATAAATCTTTTATCAATGCCTCTTCCACCAAGGGTGCTTCTGTCATCCATTTCAGGCACTTAAGCTGAAATTCTAATAAATACTTGACTATCCAAGAGTTCAATAATTGAAAAAAAATCCTGTAAATGTGACTATGTGGAAGCAATGTGCCAGTATGAACAAGTAAGTAGGTTTGTTGCCACATGATGCCAAGATTTTAAGTTACAAAGCTTCAGTGGCAACTAATGTTTGAATGTTTGGAGTTAGGACTTGCTGTAGTATGGAAATAAAGTGTAAAACTATAAAACTCCAGTTCGGAAGCGTCTTTAACGTGACTTTGTCGACATGCCCTCACCAGTCAGTGGCTATAAAAAGGCAGTTGGGCGAATTTCTTAGATATTTTTAGTATTTACATTTTAAAAAAGTATTTTAATTAAGCTCTGTAAATATATATTACAGTTATGTTAGATATCTATCTAGAACAGGGGTCATCAACTGGAGGACCATGGCCCAGATGTGGACCTAGCAAAGGGTTTCAGCAGAGGGAACCAATTACTTAAAAAAAAAAATTATTGCAGTTTATCTAATCATATGTATTTTTGTAAATTATTTAGCTGAAGGCAGCTCATTGAACCAGAAACTAGCTACATTGTTCACAGATTTTTTGCTGTATTTACCTGCTCTGGTCTGATCAGTCAACTGAAGATATGGTTTGTTTAAAGAAAAGTTGACGATGAAAACGTTTAAAGATGACTGGACAAAGAAGTTTGCGTTTATTCTCCCTACATCATTCTATGGCACTGATCAAACGCATTAACATGAAGCACCACTACGAAACAAAATTAACTAATCATTAATGGGTAAGAATTAAAAAGTAAGCAAGATAGTTTATGTAACTGGACCTTTACAAACTTTACTTGCATACTCCTGATCTACAGTTATAACCTGCTGGTGCGCTTAACTAGCTAGCTATGTCACGGCCAAAATAAATGTTACGTTATCTGTCGTCTGTATGGAGTAACTGGCTGAGTATCATAAATTTATATTAATATTTTGTAAACAGGGACATTATATTAGATCACAGTAACTTCTGAATAAATACATATGAACCCTCAGTCCTCCAAAAGTGTCATCTAAAAAGTTTTACTTAAGATAATGAAGTATTTGAACAGCCTTCAAGAGGAAAAAGGGGAATTGGTGAGGGTCAAAGTCAACAAGGGCGTGTTAAAAAAAATTTATTTAAAATACAGTTGTATGAAGTGTGTTAATGAAGTGAATGCTTTACAGTGCACTTTGGAGTTTAAGGAACATTAACAGTAGATATTTGACTTTACATATTTATAAAATATGAACGTCACTGAATGAAGCTTATCAGGTAACAATATTCTTCGTCAGTGACAGACACCGAGACACACACTTTCCACACTTTCATTTTGCTGTAGGTACAACCCTGGAAAGTTGTTCTTAAAAATGTATAATGTTCTTAGAGCTACAGAATTTAGGTAAATTATTGCAAAAGTATATAGACCTATATATATAAAATTATTCTCAGTGTTTGCTGTTAGATTAGTTCAGTGTATTTCATTGATAGCACTGAGGTTCAGATATTGTATGTGCAATGATAATACAGTAAATAAACAACTTTTCAGGGGGTGTATTTACTTTTTCACACCACCGCTCATGATTGAAACATGAAACAGTGGTAGTTATTAGATCTGTTTTCAGATGATTGCATTTGTGAACCTGACTTGAAGCAGTGCTCTGGAACGACGAGTGCCGGAGTTCTGCCATGTTTTCTTCAGTAGCTCATTAGCAGATTTGCGTTGTTCTTTACGTGTCGTTAATGAAATGTCCCATGTTTTCTATCCATGCACTAGTTTAGTGGCAATGCAAGAACAAATCCCTATAGTCAGTATTTCCTTTTGAACTTGAAGACTAAATCTTTAGTGTATCAGATTTGAATAAAGTATTTGAAAGTAGCTATAACAATACAAAAAGGAATGTGTTTAAATGTGAACTTTGGTGAACCCGTCAGTGCTATTCCTGTAATATATGTAAATAAACTTTTGTAATGACAAACCTGTCTGTTTCATTGCAGTGTTAAGAAATCCAGAGCACAACACCATGGTAATCCATGTGTTTGGTTAGCGTCGGGTGATGTCATGGCTGGGATGCCACTTAGCCCATTTTTTAAGCATTTTCCCAAGAATAGGAGCAATTTCGTTTTGGATACCGAAGGATTTATTCATAAATCATTCATAGGAGCATTTCACAAGAAAATTAGTATTCATATATTAAAATGTAGTATTCATTATCGTAAACTGTCAAAAAACTTTCGTATCCTACTCGTGCTCCTGTGTGTAAAGTTACGCCCAACAAGACTAACTAATGTAAACCTCAATTAATCAAGTTACTGCGCATTTATTTTTTTATATTAATATATTTATATTAATATATAATTATATATTAAGCTGTCAAGATTAAATAGCTTATGTATTTCAGTTACAAACAAATTTACAGCCGTTTAATATATATTAATGAAGTTAACTAACAAAATACTAAATATGATAAACAACATAACATACAGTAAATCCAGTACAGTGTGTATGTGTATATACTGTATACACCTTTTTTTTTCTTTCATGTCAAACCATTTTCTTTTTACCTCACTTAATTCACATCTAATTCGCCTTTTGTGTAATTCAGCTCCAGACCTTTGGCCTTTTCAGGGGGTCCCTGGAGGACTAGCTGTTAGGCCTCGGCGCTCTCACTGCCACGGTCCAGGCTCGATTCCCGGACAGGGAACCAACCGGTCCCAAGCCCAGATAAAATTGGGGAGGGCTGCATCAGGAAGGGCACCCAGCGTGAAAACTGTGCCAAATCAAATACGCAGATTAATGAGCTGCTGTGGCGACCCCTAACAGGAGTAGCCAAAAGAACAACTACTACTACTTTTGGTCTCTTCAGGGGGCTGTTACGCTGCTGAATAATATATATTGGCATACACATGATACTAAATAGTATCTGAGATTATAATTAGTGTGTTCCAAATCGTAGTATATTGAAATGAGTATCCCAAAGGTGCCCGGATGGTCGACTATTTCTGGTAGATTTTCGAAGTGTGGATCCATGGACACTTTTTCAGCTAATATTACCCACAATTCCCTGCAAGTGGGAGGAGGAGTTTTGTGACCATTTTCTTCACCGAATTCAAGGATGCATTTTACAGAGGTGTAAATGAAATGTTGAAAAAATAAATCAAGGGAATGGTAAATTAAATTAAATTATATATATATATATATATATATATATATATATATAAGGAATAAAGAACAAAGAAAAGCTGAAGTGCAAAGAGGAGTTTGTTTATGGTGACATATACATGTCACCATATATATATATATATATATATATATATATATATATATATATGTATATATATGTGTATGAGTAGGCAATAACACTCTCTTCTGTTACATTAAGTGTTAGTATGCCCCAGCACTTTCATACTCTTTTGCTACACACTCAAAAGGATGTACTTCTTCTTAACAAAAAGAGTACATACTTTTTAGTATATAGTATTAGTAGGCGTATGGAGAAGCAGCAGCTCTGTTTTGCCGTTTACTGCGCCATTTTAGCGCCGTGAGCTTTGCCTTTTATGTCGATTTGTGGGCGTCACCAAATGCAAATCAGCTGTGACGTGAACGCGCCTGTTAATTGAAGTTCATCAACACGCGCACGCGAGGACAAACAAAATAAGCGTTGTTGAATGTTTTTTTTTTTAATAAAACGGCGGAAACTTTTAGTAAAACGTTGATAAATAAGGCCCATTCACATCTCAGCCAACAATATCTTTTTCAAACGATTTCTTTGCTGAGGATTGAAGCATTTTGCTCTTAATTAAGTAACAAGGTTGAGTTTTTTTTAGAACAGACTAGCGTCCATGCTAATGGCACGAGGACATTAATGACATTGTAATGATTTACTTAAAATGTTTTTTTTTTTTACTTCCTATCACTAATTTGAGTAATAGTGTTGTACTAATGTCAGTCAATGTCACAATATCACTGAAAATAAGGAAAAAAAGAATGAGAGAACTTACCTTTCCTCTTAGTAATTATCTTCAGGAAATGTGGAGGATGCAGCTTGTTGCTGAACACGTGACTTGTGGAATATTCAAAAAAAAAAAAAACATTCATGGGGTGACTTCAGGTAGCAGGGTTAAGTTTATATGAACTAAAATGTACCTTTTTCACAAGCATGGGATGTTAAATGGATTCATACATTAATGCAAAAAATACTAGAAATTTTGACATTTTTTTAAATTATTGTATTTGAAGCTCAAGTGTAGTTATAGTAGGCTAGGACAGGTAAAATAGTACAATGCTCGGCGTGCTGTTATAGGAAAATAATCATCGACAGGGTGGTGTAATAAAGCTGAATTACTGTTCCGTAAAGCTTTAAACAGTCATTCCCTCGTAAGCCTGTCTTCATTACTCTCTTGTGAAGTTAATAAGACAAAATCCTGCTTGTCATGTTGATGAGAAAAATCTTCTCCTAAAGATTTACCCGTGGTGGAAACTTACTGCTACAGAGCGCCGACACCGGAGACTCCCTTTTCTCCTTGCAGAAAAAAAATCATAACAAATCACACACATTTTATAATCAGTTTATCTGGAGCATCCACCACAAACAAGGTCCCTGTGAATGAGCTGCTACTATAGAAATGGTAACGTATTAGAACGAGTGCATTAATATAAACCCGCAATTTGAAGCTGCACTACTGTCAGAGCTGCTGTTACAGAAAATTAATCAACACCTTCTGACCAATCAGAATGCAGAATTCAACAGGTACAAAGGTATGTAATAATGAGTCAAATACTGGGAACTTAAATGTAAATTTATTTTTAGATTTCTGCACAACATAATGTACGGAACATAATGGAAAAATAAAGATGACCAAAAAAAAAAAAAAAAAAAAATCAACAAAACTCTAGTCCAGTCCTCAGAGTGTGTATTATTGTGTTATTGCCGTCGTCTCCTTGTTCTGTCTTTTGAGAGGAATGATGTAAAGTCCGTTTTTAGCCTCCTTTATCCTCCACCATCTGCCCAGTCTAAAGAACACACAACACACAGCTGGTAAACACACTTTCACAGGTCTGATGCTATGTTTATCACAACTGAGAACTCTGCATTTTACAACTCAAACTTCCTTTTTCCTCCACCATAAATTGGTTAATTTTGGTAATAATGGTGTGAATATCAGAAATATCAAAAATGACATCTGGTAGGTTCTTTTTTTTCCCCAGTAGATGTAGTACATAGTCTATCATATCAGTCTATGTAGTAAATCATACAACTGCCCTTCTGTATTTAGTGAAAACTCAAAAGCCTGATTAAAAGGCTTGAAAAGTCAGGCGGAGAAGTCCGAGCTCCTGAGAAAGTCAGACTTTCCAGGTGGGAATTACGTCTGTTCAAATGAATTTTTCTACTCTGAAATCAAAATCTTTCCAGTTCCCACTTATTCATGAACAGAGCAATCTTTAAATAAATTACACTGCCTTTGCACATTTTTGATCGAAATCATATGTACAGGTTTAACAGGTGCTCAGGCTGCAGGAAATAGACCTGAATTTATCTGCACAGAGCAACAGCGCCACCATGTGCCTGCATCATGATGGTACACTACGTGCTCTCTGCTGATCAACAGGACTACAGTGTATTTCCTGGACTCAGTTTATTCACTCAATCACTGAACTGAAATAAAGGTTTTAAATAATGTTGTCCATGATGTGTACCTGTGCTCCTGTCCAACGCCAGCCACCAGGAACTTGCCTGTGTTGGAGAATTTCAAACTATTCACAAAACCATTCTGAAAGAAAGAAAAAGAGAGGACATTCCCTCATATTTAACTGCCAGGATATTTATAATTCATGATTATGGTGATTTATCCAAAGCAACACCAGTGAAATGATCAAAAACTGTAACAAATACATGATCTGAAACATTTTGTATTATTTCAATTACATCTGAATTTAAACAAACATAATGTTCCTGTTAGACTTGAGTTTTATCCTGTGACATCATGAATGAGGGGTGTGGCTTATTTGAAGGACAGTCTGTGAAAATACATCACTATGGTCATCTATCTCACACCAACTATTGAGACAAAGGCTGAGTAATGTGCAAAGTATTGCTTAGAGGTTTAAATAAGAAACCAGATAAAATTAGCAGCTGCCAGAGATTTTAAAATATAGTTCCTACCAGAGCATCTGAGGCATTTTTCTTAAAACTTTCAGCCAAGCAGGCATTCAGACTGCTTTAAATGGCCATACTTTCTCTTCCTGAATGCAGAATCTGGAGAGATGTTATGGCCTCAAGTAGCACGTAACATCACCACACATTTTACATCAGATCAATTCAATCTGTTCAATGACAAAAAAAATAAAAAGCATATTCTTTTTTTTTTTTTTGTTACCAGCAGGTGAGTGCTGTACCTTACACCCAAACGCGATTACGTCACAGTGTTCAGTGGTGATGCAAAAGCGGTTTAACGAAAAGAGGCGTGTTGACAGCGAACACCCACGAGCCAATTACAAGTGCATAACTACAGCCTAATGTGAACGCCTCTCCTCTCACTGTGCTCAGGATCAAGGTTCAGATATGAAATGCTGCGTGTCGTTTCTCACCACTGGGATGGTGAAGAGTGGCTCCAGGCCGTGGAATCCCAGCCCGCACTTCCACAGCTGCACAGAGCCATTATGGGAGCCTGAGGAACAGCACAAGAGCACGATGGTGTGTTAATGAGACGTTCAGAGAGCTGGCATCTGTCACACTGTCTGTCTGTCTGTCTGTTCATCTCTTTTTCTCTTTTCCTGCTCCATCACCTCTCTTGCTGTCCTTCTCTCCCTCTTTCCTTCTGTATCTCTCCATCCATCTATCTTTCCCTTTTCCCGTTCTATCATTTCTCTGGCTGTCCTTTTCTCTCTCTCTTCCATCCATATGTCTCTCTCCATCTATTTCTGTCTTGCTCTTCCTGTCTTTCTGTCTCTCTCCGTCCATCTCTCTACCTCTGTCCTTCTGTCTCTCTCCAACCATCTCCTCTTTCTCTGCTCCATCCTTCTTTCTCTCTGTCATTCTGTCTGTCACTCTCCTGCTCTCCCTCTGTCTCTGTCTCTCTCCATCTGCCTCTTGCTCTCCCTCTCTATGTTCTTTAACACGGAGATATAGAAAATGAAAACACCACGAGCTGAAAAGCAGAGCTGTTTACAGTGTGATCAAGGTGATATTGCGTTTGAGAGCAAGTGTGTGGGTGTGCGAGAGAAAAAAACAGAGAAAGACAGGAAGAATAGAGATGAGTGTGTGGGTGTGTACTTGCTTGTGTACTTGAGAGTCTATGAGTGAATGTGTGTATATAAAAATGCTCGATTGATGTAATATAAAAGCACTTGTGAGTTTGGCATTGGTTTTCAGCTTGGTTTAAAATGTTAATAAAAAGAATGTGTCATAATAAACGATCTGTTGTTTCCAGAAATCTTTCTTTTCCAATCAATACTGAGGTAAAAAAAAAAGAACTACATCTAACAGAAAGAAACTAATCACAAAAATAATTCACAGGGGCTTTAGGTGCGTCTACTTGTGCTGATACATATATTAATGTGTGTGTGTGTGTGTGTGTGTGTGTGTGTGTGCACCTGAGGCACCTGAGGCTATGGTGTCGGAGTTGTGCAGCGCCGCAACTGATGACACCCAGTACGGCCCCTCCAGCCCAGCGTGGCCATGGAGACCGTGCGCCCGCTTCACCGTAGTCAGCGGCTTCTTCCTGTTCACGGCCCAGAGAGACAAGCAGCTGGATACACACACACACACACACACACACACACACACACACACACACACACACACACACACACACACACACACACAGCACTTTTTAAAAACTGTCAAGGTTTATAAATGAACTGCTGCATCATCTTTGCATTTAAAAAAAAAAAAGAATGTTAAGGCTGACAAAACAAATTTCAAACAAACAAAACAATATTGCCAGCATTCATCACCTACCTTTTTTTTAAAAAAATATTGTTTAAAATGATGCACAGCAAATGTATCCTAAAAGTAATATTACATGTAAATACTTCTAACGGCCACTTATTTGAGTTGCTCATTTTCAATGGCTGAATATCAAATGGTGTTTCAAATGCTATAGTGCACTATGTAGGTTCTACAACAAGCACTGTTATGTCCTATATAATGAATATTTACTTGAATCCCAGTTTTTTTGTGAAATCCTAAAACACTAAGTATGAACCACAAGGACACATCACTGTAAAAGACTAATTACAAATCTTTTGTGATTTATTATGGAGCTACAGTTCACTCTGTCTGTACTGTATAATGTTATACTACTGTATAATATGTTATACTAAATATTTTAAAGTAATTTGAGTGCAATTTTAACTTCTTACCCATCATCACCACCTGAAACCATGTGTTCTTCATTTATGAGCTGAATACAGTCAATGGAGCTCCTTCAGAGAGAGAAAAAGATAACGAGAGCAGGTTATGGATGTAGAGGAGAAGAAAAAAGAGCATAAAAATCAGAATCACTTCCTGCATTTCTGCAGTTCTGTGTTAAATATGTCAGATTTGAAGGCTTGTGTATTTGTGGTGAAACTCACTCGTGGCCGTGGAAGACCAGCTGCGTCTCCTCTGCAATCTTCCACACTCGCACCGTTCGGTCGCGGCCCCCTGCGGTCACACACCGCTCCCGTCCGAGGCAGTCCAAACCCGTGATTGCGTCCTGATGCCCGAACCTGAGGAGCAGGACAGTTTAAAAAAATTATTTCATGTCTATTTCATGTTTCAGACAGGAGAAGGTTACTACAACGCACTCGTAGCTGGAATAAACCCTGTGTGTGTGTGTGTGTGTGTGTGTGTGTGTGTGTGTGTGCGTGTGCGCGCACTTACAGAGTTTCTACATAAGCGTTCTCATCCACGTTCCACACTTTGACTGAGCGGTCGTGAGAGGCGCTGTACAGATCATGTGTTCCTCTCCTGAACGCCAACCCCTGATAAATTAACATAATAATTAAAAAAAAACAAATCATACAAAACATGTACACACTAAAATCACAATTACACCGTTATAATTAAAAGCTGTGTATTTTACTGTTGTGTTTATTTCTATACATTTAAATTTTTCTGTGAAATTCAGCTTTCAGAAAAATTTCCGATCCAATCCTGAACAATTTTTTTTAAAATAATGAATACATAAATGGGCTAAGAGTATTTACCAGTTTCTTTTCCACTCTTATTTGTTTTAACTTCAATGAATATTATTTTTGTCTGTCTCAGTTTATAGTACATTAATTTTATTTAAATTCACAAAAGTTATAACGGTTATAAGGATGAGCAGTCTCCTCACCGATACGGCGTCTCTGTGTCCCGTGAACTTGTACAAGTGTGAACACGTAGCAGCTTCCCAAATCATGATCAGCTTGTTCATGTCTCCTGTGGCCTGGTAAAGAAGAAGATGGGTTTAATATCACAAAGCTCTGGTTGTAAAGATACATTCACAAGCTGCACCACACTCAGGTCAGCTGACAAACAGTTTACAATGTTTAGCGATTTAAAGCACTCGTCCTGCACACGTTTTAGTATTCTATCCATTTGAATGGAAGCCTGGTGTGCAGTTCTTTATACTGAAATAAAAAAGCCGACTGAGTTTATTTATTTATTTATTTGGAATTTACTTATTTAATTCCACTGCGTATATTAGAAACTATTTTCAAATCCCTGAGTAAAATAAATTCCTACGCTCTCAACTGAGCTCAGGCTCGAACCCGGGTCGCTGGCGTTACCCACCGCATTATCATGTCACACGTGATTTAATCACATTAAATTAATACTAGAGTTATTTCTTCCTGTCTGTGCCGACAGCCTCGTGAGATTTTATAAAGTAACAGGATCACATTAATATACTATGTGAAATGATCACACTCACTCTACATAATTCAATCTAGTAATTAGAAACTTGTTTAAATGAGGTTTAGAATAAGCAATAAAATCCTGTTTTGCTCAATATTTTTAAGTAAACTATACGCAACATATTCTCTTAAATCTGACTGACTACAAATTCCCTGTTTTTCCCGTGTAGGCAGGTGAGAACACAGCGATCGGACCGAGATCATCGGAGCGAGGTGGTCTCGGACCGTTTCAGAGTGAACTCAGTGAGAAAGCGATTCGACTCTGAATCAACTCAGAAATGAAAACATGCCATGTGTTCTGGCTTGCGGCATTTCTGTGTACATGTGAGCCGCTGAACTGTGCCAAAGCACAGAGCTGTAGAAATGCTGTATGCTCTAGAGATCCAAACTGACAAACAAAAAGCGAAAACGCTTTCAACTAGTTACTATATAATTATCTAAATATTTATTTAGCTTCGGCTTCATGCTCTTTTTGTGTTTTTTGTGATTTCTATGCACTTGGTAAAGAACTGTTTGCATTTTTTCCCCATCTATGTATTTCTGAACAATGAATCAAAGAGATCTACAAGGACATTTTCAGCCCTACATGCCCTCAAATGATTTTTTTAAATTCGTTTACATACGTACAGTACGAAACCAAGCCAAATCAAATAGCATATGAATTAAAAGCATAAATTTTGATTCAGAAAATGTCCTAACATGCGAAAGTGCCTTTAAACACCCATGTCGATTTACGTACGTCAATTCACACCAGTTAATGTACAGATTAGTTGAATTTGGTGTGTTAGATGTGCTTCAAGGACAGGGCTCAGGATTAAATCAGTTTTTAAGAAGGTTTCAATTCCAATTTATGATTTAAGTACATTTAAGTCAATTAGCAAACGAAAAGATTATTATTTTATATATATTTCTGTCTTAAATATAAGATGGATGTTTTATAACTCTGTTCTGCATCTAATCAAATCTTTACATTTCCTATACTTTTTGTCTGTGTTATAAATATTATTATAAATTTGCATTATCACACATTATTTTTGTAACACACACCACGGGATACATGAGTTGAAATCACATACACACACACACTCACACACAATAATCACACTTTTAGTGTTTTCCCTCACCAGGTATTTGCCGTCAGAGGAAATGGCCATGCAGAGGATGTGTCCCGTGTGACCCACATGCCGTTCCTCCGTCCCCTTCCTCCCTCCTGCGATCTTCTGCACCTTCCTCCCGCTCTCCACCTCCCCTACACACACACACACACATATATATATATATATACAGGCCATCATTTACACACACACACACTTAGAGCTACTTTATTCCTCCCACAAACCCACAGCTGCTGTACAATCTAATCATTTTACACCGCCGTCCCACAAAAGCGAGTGTACAAGCACAGACACTGAAAAATAAACGTTTTCTCACCTCCCACACACACTACAGCATTAACTGCGAAACTGTGAAACCTTATCCTGACCCAGAAACGCTGATACTGTTAATCACACAGGAAGACTGACAGGAAACCATATTGAGCATTTAGGGATGAAATATTTCACTGAACAACAAGATACATGTACAGAATGTTCTCTCAGGTATCAGCCCGCATCCTACAATTCTGCCAAAAAATACAATAAAATAAAATAACATAAAATAACATAACAAATAAAATAACATTTTCTCAATTCATAAAGGCAGTTTCTTCACTTTAGTACACTTCATTGTGATTATTTATATATCATAGTAAATATTATAACCCTAAAGATTTTGGATACTAGTATTTTTTTTTAATTAACCTAAACAAAAAAGGTGACTCAGCCAAACCCGAAACAACAGATTTTAAGTATAATAGTTACACTTGATGATGGAACAGTCTTTAGACGCAGAGAAGATGTGTTTCTCGTCCGGGGTGATGACTAGACACGTGACGGAGAGCTTGTGTCCTCTCAACAAGCGGATTTCAGCAGGATCCGGAGCTATGAGCTGGACACAAGGACAACACAGAGACACATCGATGCATGAAAATGCTGTAAAGCATCAGGTAACATCACTGGCTCCTGAGTGGCTGACTGTTTAAACTCAATCAAATAAATCTCAAACTGGATCATATTTTATTTTCCATGGAAGCAATAAAGCGCTTCTGTAAATCAAATAGCATAACTATAGATCAGAATAAACACATAATTTGAATTTTTGTTAACATAATTATCTACACTATCATGGTCACAAAAATGTATTGTCCTGAATAAACGTTCTTGCTTGTGTTTTAGATTATTCTTAAAATAATCTTAATTAAAAAAAACATAAAAATGAGACAAAATGCTGGCTAAGTTTCCAAACAGAGTTTGGAAGAGTACAGTGCAATGAAATATGACTACAAATATGAGGGAAAAAAGCCAATACAAAAGGAAAATCATACAGCCTCATCATCTCTACAGTCTATATTTGGATGTGTCCACGACAACACTGTGCATTTTAAATATCGCAGTCTATCGATGCATAGCCAGGCATCGAGACACGCTACTCAGTGCGGCTGTGAGGAAACAGGAACTCAGCTCACCTCTTTAGCGATGAGTCTCTGCAGTTTGCCTTTCTGCTCCAGCTGTTGAGAGGTGAAAGATGTTAGAAAGTTCAAGCACAGAATGAAATGAAAAGTTCAATTATCACTCTAAGTGGAGCAAGAAGAAGAGAGCGTACCACGTCCTCTCGCAAGCGTCCAGCTATCAGGTCAGACTCAAACTCCTCGTCCTCTGCCTTCTTCTCCTCTGCACACCGAAACACACACACACACACTTGGAATCTACAAAGACTGACTTTACTTCATGAGCCTTGAAGCACAAGTCTGATATTTTGGCACAGATGTGATTCTTTTTGTCCAGATCTGACCCATATCTGAGTCCTGTGTTTACATGTTTACATCACTCCCTGTCCAGAAGTTTATAAAGAAAACTTTAAACCCATAGCAGCATTGTGGCTGTAGAAACAAAAGTAATAATGCAGTTTCCATGACGATTATAGTGCTCCTTAACCTCTATGGATTTTGCCTTAATGTCTTTAATATGATGTTGGGATTAGAACCGGGAAGGACTGTATTCTCGCTCCGTCACAGCCCTTGTTTCTGTAGCTACACTGCGGGTTTTTTTCCCTCCTACAGATTCATAACACAATTTATTTCATCTGGATTCCACCGACTAACCTTCGTGACTTATGTCAGTCGTTTCAGAGCCAAATGATAAATTTTGGCCAAGCATATGACCATAATCATGATAGCTTCAGAAGTAATCAGAATATTGGACGTGAGCACTTCAGTGCGAGTCTAATGAGCAGATATCAGATGTGACTCAGTAAGAATTTTAATGCGGCCCATTTTGACTGTGAAAAAAAAAAAAAAAAACTAATTCAAGGTGCTGCAGGTAACAAAATCTGATCAGTGTTAGAAGACTGCGAGACAAAAAAACAAAACTCAGAATTAGTGGTCAATGTAAACGCAGCCGAAGGTTTATTCTTTACATCAGAGCAAAGTTGGATTAAACCAACTGGCCTGGATAACGGCGATATATGACAGCTCCTCTGATTAAACCCCTGATCCAGGATCAGAGAAACAGCATCAGATCAGAATGAACACCTGGATGAACACCTTCACTGACCTTCATCCCTCAGCTGCTCCAGGTAAAGCTTAGCCAGACGCAGCTTCTTCTCCTGCGGCGTCTCCTCGATCTCCTCATCCTCCTCCGCCTCCTTCTGCTTTCTGCCCTGCTTTTCATCACTGTACAAAAGAGAGACGGATTATAAACTCAGAGTGGGTTCAATGACTGTACAGACCACAAACAATCTGAAAGCTTCATATATTCAATCATATTCAATATTAAGAAAAAAAAGAACAGAAGGTGTGTCACTTTTCGCTTTCTGATTCGCTGGAGATCTCCTCATTCAGGCGTTTGTTGAGCTTTTTTAGACGCCCTTTTCCACCCTGATTCTCAGCCTGAAGACAAAAAAAGCACAGTGTTAATGCAGAGTCTGCATCCAATACAGTACATACCACAAGTCACTCAAAGCACTAAAACTTTATTAAGGAATTAGATGCAAACTCATCTGCACTTATTTTTACTCAGAGAAACTCTACTTAGACTTGGAGACATGAATAAAAAGGTTTAGATATTTTATATGTTTATAGGCATGCAGATTGCTGTGTATTTTAGCCACAAGCTAGCTAAAATCTCACCTTTCGCTTGCCACCAGCAGACTTCTCGCCTTTCCCGACAGCCGCTGAGGCGGATTTCTTCTTTATAAAGAAAGACATGATTAATTAACTATAATTTATCCTAGTTATTTTTATTTTATTCTTCAAATATTCACAGTTAGCTCATGTATTAAACCCCACATGGATCACTTCCACATGTTGCTATCTTTCTGTTTTCCTCGGTTGAGGAGTGTGTGAGAGTGTGTTTGCTCACTATCGCCCCCCGGCGGATCGGAGAGACAAGCAATACTCGCGAATCACTTCACTGAAATGAATCTTTTATACAGAATCGATTCACTGCTCTACCGCGATTCATCGTACTGAAACGACCATTAAACTGAATCGATTCAATCTCCATGCGAATCAGTGAGTCGTTTAAACTGATTCGATTCACTCCACAAAGAGATGAATAATCTCCATTTTAATTTTTTGAATTTCACATCATCCAGTGATCTGACAGAAGCTAAGCTAAGGCTACATTTATAAACACAAAAGCAATTTGCTTTACAAAACTAAAAAAAATAGATAAGGAGGAAATAAAAGATATAAATTATTTATATATACAGGTAGAAAGTAACAAAGACAAGAGAAGTGTTGTAAATCTGGACTTTAAGATGGCCAATCTGACTGACAGTGAAGTTCTGCAAGCTAAGATGACCAAAAACTGAAAGAATTAAAATAAAATAGACCTCTTTTGCTAAAGCTCCAAACTCCAAATTCATTTAAAAGTGTCGTTTAAAAAGGAACCTATTCATTCCCAAAAGGACACATTGCTAATTTCCATACAGTCCCATCTACTCACTCACTCACACACTTTCAGTCAGCGCTTTATCCTGGTCAGGGCTCAGGTGGATCACACACACACTGTCCCAGGAACACTGAATGTGAGGCGGAAATACACCCTGGATGGGACACCATATACACACACACATGCACACACACTCATTCACACACACATTCACACTTAGTGGGAATTTAGAGTCACCAACCCACCCACTGGCATGTTTTTGGGAGTTTGGAGAAAACTAGAGACACAGGAACCCACAGGGACACGGCGAGAACAGGCACAATGACATAATTAAAATAATTTTTTTTTTTTAAAAGTTGTTAAACAAATTTCTTTCACAAATTGAAACATTACTACACAAACATACACAAAATAATAATTAAAATAATAATAACTTGGAGCATAAAGGAGGTTAAACAAGAGCTGGACTGAGGAGAGAACCCAAATGGACAATGTGTGCCTGTCACTGCCATACACTGTCTGTATGCGTGTGTGTGTGTGTGTGTATGTGTGTGTATATGCGTGTGTGTGTGTGTGTGGGAGACCATGAGAGTGGAGGGGGTCTATAGGCCATCTTCTCTTTTCTTGCACTCACTTTCACATGAATATGTGATTAACTGTTGCTACTGGTTACTACTCACACCCCCACACACACACTCACACCCTGGCCAGCTGTTCTGTCTCTCTGAGTGTGTGTGTGTGTGTGTGTGTCCCTCTCTGTCTCTCTGTCTCAGAGCATCAGTGCCGTCGTTCACCTGCTGCCTCGAACCCACCTGGTGTTTACTGCTAGGCAATAAACGCTGTGTGTGTGTGTGTGTGTGTGTGAGAGAGAGAGAGAAAGAGAGTGGACTTACTCTACCAACGCGCACATCCCTCCTGTTTCTCTCAAATGTCTCCTGCTCTAAATAACTGCTTTGCTTCGGATAGATCTTCTGCTCTTCATTGTAACATCTGGATACATGTGCACATCTGGCTGTGATATCGGGTTTGAGAGGGATTTCACAGGACCTTCAGTGACCACCAGGTGAGATTTATTAACTTTTTGATCTGATTTATTTATTCAGGATCTGGTCATGATTCACTACTTTACCAGGAAAAATGCTACAATAATTTAATCCATGTTGATATTCACATGATGAGTCTGGCTTCAGCTCTTAAAAGCACAATGTTCTGGTAATAAAAGTAAAAAGAATTGAATGACTACTGGTCAGTTTATAAGCGCCGTTGGTTAAACATTTTCACCCACAGCCACAATCAAGTCAATCCAAAACTCAGTATCATAAAAAACAAAAGTAATCATGAATTAGGCAGGATGGAAAGTTGAGCCATGAGTTTACAGCAGATATGTCACTGCAGAAAGAGTGTGTGTGTGTGTGTGTGTGTGTGTGTGTGTGTGTGTGTGCGTGCAGGAGAGATGGGGCACGCCGGCACACCTGGGCTTGTGTAAGGCTAATGGATGTTAATGAAGGCAGCCTGTGTGTCCAGCGCACTCCTTAATGAGGATGAAGAGTAAACAGCACTTCCTCGGCCCAGGCGGCCGCTTCTCCCCGCTCTTAATCATTCAGCAAAGATCGGTTTTCTGGAAACTGATTACTTTCACAGACTAAGGGCCAGATCCTGGGGTGCAGATTAAACTGGCTCTCAGTTCTAGTGCTAGGGACTCTGTGTTGAATAGTCATTAGCTGATGATTTAAATTAAAATGGAATCCAGAAGAATAAGAATAGAACTTCACAATATTCATTACTAATCAATTTAGTATAATCAAATGGTAGCAGAATAATTGTAGCATAAGATAATAATAATAATAATGTATAAAAACATATATACAATATAAAATAATAATGGTAGTATAATAACAGTAGTATAATTAATCTAATAGTAGTATAATTTAATGGTAATATAATGGCAGTATAATCCAATTGTAGTATTAGCAAATGGTAGTACAATAACAGTAGAATAGTCTAATAGTAGTATAATAACGGTAGTCGAATCTAATGATAGTATAATAACAGTAGTATGATCTATTGACATGTAAGTATAATCTAATGGCAGTATAATAATTGTTGTATAATCTAATGTTAGTTTAATAACAGTAGTATAATCCAATGGGAGTTTAATCAAATGATAGTGTAATACCAGTAGTATAATGTATTATAAGAATGTATAATAACATACATATAATTATAGAATAACAGTAGTGCAGTCAAATAGTAGCAGTGTAGTATTTTTCAGCTCATTGAGTATGAGAGTACAGCAGTGTACAGTAAATGCATGGCAGCATCAGTGATGTAATATTTTGCATGGTAGTACAGTAATACACAGTAGGTGTCATACTATTTATTATGGTAGTATATTAGTATTAGCTATTTTAACATACTATTAACAGTAGTGGGATGGTAGTAGGTGTATGTTTGTGTGTATATATGGTAATATGTTGCTGTGCTATTCGAGTCAATATTTAGTATAATAGTATAGACGTAGTAATAGCGTAAAGATATACCATCTGTGGAAAAGATGTTTCTGTCGAAATTAACTGGAAGTCTAGATTTTTAATATGTTTTTTTATGTCTTAATAAAAACGTAGTAAAGATGTGTAGTATGGTGAAAAAGGAATGTATTCAGAGGCACAGACCTTACAGGCTGGTTGAAATCAGGAACAACTTCAGAGTGGACATAATGAATGTCTCTGGTCAGTCAGTGCTTATTAGGAGCCTAAGATTGGACACCACTGGACTAGACACCAGAAATCAGACAGTCAGATAAGGATAAAATTATGTGTTGAACCAAATAAGCAAAGATGAGATCTCTTTATGAACTAGCCACTAGTTTTCTGGGTGTAATATGCATCAGAACAAGCAGCGTTAAATGATCGATTTAAATTTATGTTATGACGTCTAACTCCTGATGTACATTTATCAAGCCATGCTTCTTAGCACAGCATCAAATGAGCCTTTTCAGAAAGCTTCTGATCACCATAGCAACAATTTGTCCTTCTTTGTATGTTAAATAAGAGCACATTGTTTAAAATCTTTTGACCGTTGGCTTAAATCATGTCAGTGTGTGACAAGTGCTTATGAGTTATTAGTTGTTACTATAGAAATGATAACGTATTAGAACGAGTGCATTAATATAAGCCTGTGATTAGCAGAGCTGCACTATGGTCAGAGCTGCTGTTATAGAAAATTAATCAACACCTTCTGACCAAATCTAATTATTTTTATACCACAATGTGGTGAAATTTTCCAATCTGATTGTTCCGACTGGTAATACCTGGAATGGATGGATGGATGGATAGATGGATGGATGGATGGATAGATAGATGGGTGGATGGATAGGTAGGTGGGTAGATAGATAAACATTTAGGGTAAAGATTTCATATATTAATAGATTATAGTTTATAGAAAGATTAAATTAAGGTTGATTGATTATTGATTGTCAGATTAGAGCTTTTAGATTAAAATAGTTCATACGCTGTAGATAATTGATCTCAGACTGATATTGACCAGAAACGTTATCAGATTATCAGAGCTGATCAGTTATCAGATCGGATGGGAAATCAGATCGGTTTTCTGATCTGATCTACTGATTTTATATTTCATGTACGTCTGTGTTATTGATTAACAATTTTCTTCATTATAGGCAAATTCAGGTTGGTTAGTTATTATCATTATTTCTCATCTCATCATTAGCTAAAAGAAAATAATGACAAAGTCAGCGTCTTCAATTATTAAAGTAAAACATAAAGGGTTGTGATCAGCGTATCACTGTTTCCTGCATTTTTTTGCTCTGTGTTTTAGTTTTACATATTTTAAAGAGATTGTCTGAAAGCTGGACCATCTTATATAACTGTCATAATCTGAAACAGCTCTGTGTCCTGACCTCATGTACCTCATTAATACACACCGTGCACCAATCTTGGTCCATTAGAGCAGATTAGTGAGGATAAAATCAGAAACGTGCCACATGGCCTGAACTAATGAGCCCGTAGCACTGAAGCATTCTGGGAAACTTTCTGAGAAGATTCTGAGAAGAGCACAGAATGCACACGGTGTTCAGTGATAGATGCACGTGTGTAGGCTCTGTGTGTGTGTGTGTGTGTGTGTGTGTGTAGGAGAGAGGGTTAAACACAAGGTAATATTTTATGTTTTGTACTCGCTGTCGTTATCAACGTTTCACACCAGACGGGCGAGGAGTGTGTTTGGAGATAAAGCTCTTTGGCTTCTTCATCCTCACGAAAAAGCGTGGGAGCTGAGTGTGCAAGCCCTCGTCCTATCCATCCGATCCATCAAGATCCACACTGCGATAAAGCTGAAAAACACCATGCAGCCGTGATGATGTAACACACTCACACACACACACACATACACACATTTATGACACTCATTAGTGCCTATAAACTGTATTCACCGACGGTGGCTCATACACAATATACCCTGAGATGATGGATGAACAAACAGAAAGTGATGCAGGTCCACTATCAGGAGGCATGATCAGCTTTAGAAGATCTGAGATTTCAGATTTCAGGTTTGATTCTTAATCTTACTTTTAGTGTACTGCTTGGATTTAATTGAAAATGTAGTCTTTATTTAAGTGGTGCTTGATTTTCATGCTCTCAGTTTGAGGATCTGGCTGAGTGTTTGAGAGATGTTGATTTTGTGGAGATTTTGAGTAGTGTGTGTTTGTGTGTGTGTGTGTGTGTGTTTTGTGGATGAGCTGTATTACAAGTGCATGTTGTGTGAGTGTGTGGGAGGATGTTTCTGTGCGCGTGGGGGCTTTGTATGCGTGTGTGTTTGAGAGAGAGAGATTTTGTGTGTGTGTTTGTGTGTGTGTGTGTGTGTGTGTGTGTGTGTGTGGTGGTGAGGTGCAGGTGACAGTGACCTCACTCTAATGCTAATGCCGCTTAGAGCAGAAAAGCCTCCCGCAGCTGCAACCCAACAAGCTGCCTCATTATACTCACCATCAAAAGGTTAGAGAGAGAGAGAGGGGGGAACAAGTGGGAAAGAGTGAGACAGAGGGAGAGACAGATAGAGACAGAGAAAGGAAGAACGAGAGGAGAGAGAAACAGAAAGAGGGAGACACAGAAAGAGACAGAGACAAACACACACAGTGACAAACAGAAAGGTAGAGACTGACAGGAAAAGACAGAGAGAGGAAGTGCAAAAGGAGAGAGAGACAGACAGAACAGAGAGAGAGAGAGACAATAAGAGAGCGAGAGATAAAGACAGAGCTGAGATGTGAAATGAGAAAGAGGTCACTGAGAGATGCAGAAAGATGCAGCGCAAGCAAAGGAGCTAGAGAGAGAGAGAGAGAGAGCGTAAAAAAGAGAAATACACAGAGTGTGTCATGAATAATTCTCAGTGATCAAACTCCCACTCTCTCAATTCTGTAACGAATCATCCATGCAAGACAAATATTGAACCAAAGGATTATGAGTCTAGAATTAAGCTGAAAACAATGTGACACTCTTTAGGGCTTAAGGCACGAGTAAAAAAGACTTACAGGTTATAAAGTTCTGATGCTCATCATGAACTTTGATTACTCTGTCATAATTCCAACAATTTATATAACAAGTTGCTAAACTTGACTTATGATGGACTTGTGTCTCACCCGGCGGGAATTCTCCTGACTTGCGCCCAGTGTTCCCGGAATAAGGGGCTAAAAAGATGAACGAATGAATGTATGAATGAGTTCCTAAACAAGTGGTAGGAAATACAGCAATATTATATAACAATACCTGAAGACATTTTAATGATAATCACCTCAAACCTGTCTCGAATTTAAAGGGAACAATGTGTGATTTGTATATTTTGTGTACAGTATATTTTGAGCTATTTCCAGCTATATAACTGGAATTAGCCATGCATAAGAAGTTAACCAATTAAAAAACATATTTGAGTTTAAGGGAATTTTTACACAAATGACTACCTTATCTGTTATTTCATCAACAGGTCTGGCCTGTGATTAGTCAATCCCATCCCCCCGTTGGACAATGGAGGAACCCGTTATTGTGACCTGAGCTGCGTAGATCTGAGCTACAAAGATGACAGCATCGGGATTCCCTCAGACCCCCAACCTCAACGAAACACAAGCCAACCACTCACTGGAACATGGTGCCTCTGTGCACCCTACTCCCAGCATGCAACTGGGCACCATGTCCAACCCACAGTCCCGTCTCCGTGATGCCATGGGTCTGGCGGCCATGGTGACGCTGAACGCCGTGGCTCTGCTGGCGAACCTGGCCGTGCTGATCGTGGTGCTGAAGGCGGCACACCTGAGGAAGTACAGCTTCGTGTGGCACCTATGCGGTGTGGATGTGCTGTGTGCAGCCATCCTCATGCCCCTTACCATTGTGTGTGGCTCACCATTCTTCGCTGGGGTCATCTTTACGCCGCTTGAGTGTCGCCTGTACATCTTCCTTAATGCTTTTCTGATCTCTGCCTCCATCTTCACAGTGACAGCGATCAGCGTCGAGCGCTACTACTACATAGTGCACCCGATGCGCTACGAGGCCAAAATGACGCCCCGCATTGCTGCCGCAGTCATGGCGCTGGTCTGGTTGGCGTCTGCTGTCCTTGGACTGGCCACTGTGTTTGGGTGGCCCAGTTATCGCCACCACAGTGCCATTGCTGCCGCCCACTGCTCACTTCACTGGAGCCACAGCGGGCACCGGCGTGTTTTCTCCATTATCTTCTGCGTGCTTTGCTTTTGCGTCCCCGCTGCCATCATCCTAGCCGTGTATGCCAACGTTTACAAGGTGGCGCACATGGCCGCCCGACACAGGGGTCCTCTGCCTAGCTGGGTGCCTGCAACACCTCGTCCAAAACACCGTTCTGACTCCGTCAACAGCCAAACCACCATCATCACCAGCAGCTCAAGTGCGAGGAGAGGGACAGGGACGCACGCACCTCGCAGGCCACGCCGGACACTGGTGGGCGGTAAAGCAGCACTCACACTCGCTGTCATCGTGGGCCAGTTTGTCCTCTGTTGGCTGCCATACTTTGCCTTCCATCTGCACTTGTCCCTGGGCGTCACCCATAGCTCGGCTGACGAGGCAGAAGGCCCCGTGACGTGGCTGGCGTACTCTTCATTTGCTGCAAACCCATTTTTCTACGGCCTGCTGAACCGCCAGATCCGCGAGGAGGTGTGTAAGACGATGTGCTGCTGCTGCCGCTCGCCCAGCAGACCTGCGAGACCCCCAGCATCCGGGCACGATGCCTCTGCACACGAAGACTTCCTGCACTTCCTGAAGCGCAGCAGCTCGGTGGAAGCCACACACAGCAGTTACAGCACTGCAACTCCCAGAAACACACTGGACCAAACCGCGTTCAGGATACCAGGACAGATCCCTGAGGAACTCACCTAGGCTGCTGTTAGAAGACATCCAAATCTGGAACTTTCAATTTGGATCCAAATCTGGAACATTCATATCATATCCATATTTGGAATGTTCAAATCGGATTCAAATCTGGTATATTCAAATTGGATCCAAATCTGGAATTTTTAAAATCAGATCCAAATCTGGAATGTTCAAAATTGGATTCAAATCTGGAAAGGTCATATCAGCTCCCAAGCTGGAACATTCAAATCATATCCAAATCTAGAAACTTCAAATCCAGATCCAAATCTGGAAGACTGAAATCGGATCCAAATCAATGTTCAAATCAGATCCAAATCTGGAATGTTCAAAACAGATATAAAGGGAAAACTGGAGAAAAGGGGGGGAAGGTACAGAAAAAAATACTGCTCCAGAATTCCTGCTATTTTAGCAATTGCTCAGATGCCAAAAGCTGGTCTAATCAAACGAACCAAACTGATCAAGTGAAGAGGAAATTAATAAATGTACAGTTCAAGTCTCTTTTGGGTCTGCTTTGTCATGCTAATAGCACGTGATAATGAGTGATGTAGTCAAGACCACACACACACACACACACACACACACACACACTACACTCACTTTTATACTGGGTTGTTTACGTACACTGACTTTTAACATGGACTACACCACTGGTGATTATTTTTAAATAATTGAGAGATCAGTTTTGAACATATTATTAGAAATGACCAAATTTCTGGTCCGTCCCTCAAGTAAAACGATCCAGTGACTTGAATTAGACTGAATCAGATATGTGAAAATAAAATCTGATACTGAGGTCAGGCTGTCTGAAGTCAACTTCAGATACTCAGGGCTGTTAGGTTTACAGAGAAGTGAGAGGATTTGCTTACACGTATGCCACAGTAACGCCTTGGATTATCGTCTTCAGCCGTGTTTTATTCAGAACGAGAATTTTCACCGCGATCCGTAACAACATCGCGGTCTTTATTTATTTGCCTTAAAATACTACACGACGCAACTATAATGCAGTTTTTATATCAGACAACTTTCACTCTCTCCTTGAAATCCATCTATTTTGTTATTGATTTAACAAATATCCTGTATTTTGGTACCAATGTTTGTTGAGTTGTTCGCTGAGTTGCCTCATTTTACGCAGCTGCACAATACTAAAGACTCTGTATTAGTATATATATATTACATGGTGTTGTTTAATATTGTTTAAGAATATATTTTAACATTCATTTTCAGTCATTTGTGATGTGAGTAGTTTCATGTTGAGTTAACGATACTGTGCAAAATGATATTTATTTGGAACCATATTTATTCAAGTTCAAAAGCTGTCTTTCTGTTTTAATTTCTGTTCATTTTTCTCCATGTGGCTCTGAGATGTTTCTAAGATCTCCTGTTTCCCTGCTGAATAAAACACCCTTCACTCTGTCACGTGCGCTGTGTTATACAACGTGTCTTTGTTTAGAAAAGATTGAACAGGCTCGGCGAGCTCCACTGCTGGATAATGTGTCTGCTAGTCAAGGTCCAGGGGATAAAGAAAGGCCTACTTATCACGCTATAGCACAAAAAGCATAAGTAATGACCTTATAAGTGTCTGCTGCATTTAATACTCCATAACAACCCAGTAACTAAAATGGCACATTATGAAGCGGAGCTTTTTTGTGCAAACAGTGCTATAACATGATAATAACATGCTATAAAGTGCACACAAGACCCCTCATTTGTAATTTGGGAATCTAAATATCCCAACTTCCTCTCACCCTTACCTAACCTAAGGTAAGGAATACTTCCCTTGGCACAGATTGAGTTTGTTTAATGGCGTATAATGATTAAAATCAGTAAAACTACAGAACCAATATATTATCGCAATACGGAATAAAAAATTATGTGGTTTGCTTGTATTGGTTTAGCTGGTCGGCATTTTAACTGTATAAAGCTCAGCAGGCATCACATTCAGGATCAGCTTCTACGTTTTATCTTCACTGCTAAATAACAGATTCCATACACTGCCTGTCAGATCATAAATTAGCTAGGTATCTACCTGAGAACAATCTACAAACACGTGCGTGATCAAAACCGTAAAGAATACCATTAGCTATGACATAAAAGAGTAATTACGAGCTAACTAAGAACTACCAGACTAACATAGCTTGTTTGGTTGATTCACATTAGCAAGCTAAAATCTAAATATGAAATTCTGTGAACAATTTTGGCATAGCAGAATGCTTTCCGAACGTTATGGACTTAGAAACTTACTTAACATAAAGCTCAAACAAGTACCTACATTGTTGCTGCAACATTTTTACTTATAGGAACCTTAATATTTGTAACCTTTTTATTTACAATATCAAAAATGACTGAACGTTCTGGTAATGTTCTTTGTTAGCTCAATTCCTTGAACAGCGCTATTAAGCTAATAAGGGAATTATGGGATTATGGGCCTTCCCTAGAAAAGAAAGGACAGCTTTTCTTCTCAAAAGTAGACAGGTACGAGGATAGAAGAATGCTTCGTAGTTTTGAATCATCCCTGATAGCATATGATAATATGCTGTGTGTTCACAACTGTGTATTACGGTGTTTCACATAACCAAACACAACACCAGTGTACACCAGTGCATAGATTAAACTGCATATTATATATAAACTCACCTTATACTGTATGTATCTGCTTCCGCCATCTGTCCATCCACAGAGGAGGATTTATGAGAGGTCGTGACCCTGATGCTGACATGTACAGTTATATAAGAGTAAATCAGCTCTGGAACAGCTGTAGCAGGACTACATGCTACGCCTGCTTAAACATGAGCCCCACACACACACACACACACACACACACACACAGAGCTGCCTGTCCAGGTCATAGTGACACACTTTTACATAACTCTCTGCTATAAGACGTATAAAATCTGCATGACCTCAATAGACATGCAGCATAAAAACACAGAGATCTAACAAATTGTCAGATTAGAGCGCAGAAACGCATTAGTAAAAGATTTTGTGTCCCCCCAAAAATATCCCACAATGCCGTCTGTCTGTATGTGATAAAACAGGGATTTAAACTAAACTAATATTACTATACAGTACTACAGGCTACAAACGTGCTTCTGCTGTGATGTTGTTCCTGTTTAGATTTAAAGAGGATGTTTGTCAGTTAACTTTCACATATTTCACAGGACTCAAAGATAAGATCTGACCAAATTTAACTGTATTTGATGTTAAGTCACATATGCCTACAGATTCACATGGGTTTTATGGTAACGATGCACCCTAGCATTAGCTAGTTACATAGCTACAAGCATAAAGATTGGTGAACGCTTTTATCGTTAACGTACTCCAAATGAGTGAACGTTTCAATAAAAACAGAAATAAATGTAGCTTGCTTTGGCATATGGTGCATTTTACAAACTTGAGCTATATGTGTGTCAAATTATACGTGCAATCTTCAGATCTCTCCGGTGCAGGTACATGAGAGTCTGCACAGTTTAAACAATGATGCACCCAAAAACTACATCAGAAATATCACGGAAAAGAAGAAAGAAAGAAAGAAAGAAAGAGAAAGAAAGAAAGAGAAAGATACATTCCTATTCATAATCCACTCAATAAAAATGTTTTTATCTTTAAATGAAAATAAATTTAATGTGGCCTATTTTCTGTGAATACTGCTTCTATTTTGTTCTTTAAGTGTCTTTTCCTTTTTAATCCAAAGAGTAATACATCACATGTTCATCAGCCATGTCCTCTCATACACACCATCTGCCACAGAGACTTAGAGTCCATTAGCGCCTTCATATACCACAGTAAGTAAATGCAGCCCACAAGCACTAAGCACAGTGTGTGTGTGTGTGTGTGTATGTGTGTGTGTATGCGTGTGTGTGTATGAAAATAAAAAGCAAGAAGAACACAGATTCACTTGGTTCTCTTTTCTTTCCATCTTTGTTCTTCTTGTTCTTTATTTTCACACACACACACACACACACATACGTGCGCGCGCACACTACACAATGTAAATCGCATATAAAAGTTTAAATAAAAACACAGCTTATGATCAAATTGCTTCATTCCAAAATAGTTCAGTTTATTTAAAACTGTTATTATTCATTTTATTTAATATTCACCAAACTTAATGTATTTAATTTCCACACCTATGCATGAAATATAAATCAGAAGACATTTCATTTAATAATTTGTTTGAACAATGCCTGATTGAGTAGATCTGTACAGGACTAACAAAATGTTTAAGAGAAAGAGACTCAATTTAAAAGCACGATATTTTGGTGTTTTAATCTCGTGTGGCTGTAAATACACACTCAAGTATGATGTGTGAATGGAACAAATCCTCCTAAAAGCTCAAAGTTGTTGTTTTTTTTTTTTTTCACATTATTCCATTGCTGCATGACGCAACGACCTCTGTTTCTGTAGTGGATTCAAACGGTGCTGTGTTTCTCTGAAAGACGTCATGGCTGACTTCATTAGTGCTGATCTCACACACAAACACGTAGTTATGACTAATGCATTCTGTCAAGTAAACAATTCATACTTGAGACAAACAAGAGGACGTGCTCGTGTTAAGCAAAGTGGCTTAAATCACTTTTCTGAAATGCACGTAAACATCTCTAAATATCGTTCAAGCTAAAGGAACTTAATTCTCCTTTCTTCCATGAATTCTGGATTCTGATTGATCAAATGGTGTTGATTAATTTTCTATAACAGCAGCTCTGACAGTAGTGCAGCCGCAAGCCACGGGTTTATATGAACCCGCTCATTCTCGTGTGCTAAAAAAATGTGTGTAATGATTAAAGTTTTCTGTAAGGAGAAGTTTATTTAACATTTATGGAAAGAGTCTCTAGTGTCAGTGTAACAGTCAGAGGTAAAGCTGTAACTTTAAGTTTTCCAACATCTTCAGGACAGAGGAGTTTACGCTTTGTGGTTTCTCAGGAACACGACAAACTGCGTTTTTTGTTCTGACTTAAACAGAGAAAAAAAAGAAGGCTGGTGAGGAAACGACTGTTTATAGCTGCTATAACATAAGTGAGAACAGGAACTAACTTGTTTCACGAATGTAACTATAAGGTAACTATAAACTGAAAAAAAATTCTTGTTCTTTAATTAAAAAAGTGTAATCATTAGAAATTTACTGTGGTATAAGAGGAATAAAACACTCTCCCAATTGTTTTATTCCTTATTTCTACCCACAATGTTGATCATTATCATAAATAACTTATAATGTAAATAATAATAATAATAATAATAATAATAATAATGTAAAGACACAAGTCATTGTGTTTGCAGTGAATAAAGTCTTTCTGTAATGTTCAGAATGGCGACTGTGAGGTTTTTTTATTGCCGTTATAAAACACTGACAGGTCACCGACAATCTCAAATCCATTCATCACCTGGCTGTGTGCGTAATGGATTCCACAGTATCAGCGCAAGCTGTGTTAATGCTGAAGGCACTTTGCAGCTTTAATAATGAATTGTTAAACAGTTGATTTGTGTTTCAGTGTGGATATTGTTTCTCAGTCTTTTCTTTTCTTTCTTTTGCTTTAGTGATTTGCAGAACATTCATTCTTTCTGAACGACTCCTCTAAGTGAATCTGGCGGATCTATTCGCAAGCACGGACAAATTGGACGTTTTTGAGCTACGCACTAAAACAAGCACACACTTTGAATGACTAAGTTATATCTGCTCTTCATATGTTATTTGGGACATATGGGTTTACACATTTGATTCCTAACATATCTATTATCTGCAGACTGAGTTACGAATCAATCAAATCAAAGCTCAGATAGTTTGATTTGTTTATATTGCTAGGCAAAAGTTTGGACACAATAGATTCAATTTAAATTTTTCATTGATTTAAAGACAGTTTGGTAAGTTTTACAGTTGAGATTTGTTTCTAAGACACTTGTAAATAGTGGAGTTAATGCCCATATATATTTATTTCTAAGTCAAAATATCTATATTTTTTAAAAAGCCTCCGGGGTGAAACTCCGCATGAAGATGCCGAGAGTGTGCAAAGCTTCATCATTAAGAATTTCAATGTTGGCTCAACTAGTTAATTCTATTTGTGTTAATTCTTAGTTTTAATGTCTTCATTATTGTTCTAATGTAACAAAAATGAGTAAAATTGAAGACCTTCTATGAGCACATGTATACAAACTTTTGACTGGTGGTGTAAATGGGTAGCTTAAAAATAACAGAATGTTAAAATGAGCTTTAAAATGAGCCCAGCTCTAACTGCAAACAGCACTTCTGAAGATGAGCAGAAGCCCGGTGGTGCTATTGAGCTTCTATCGAGAAGTTTCAGTGAGTCAAGTCATACATTAACTCAGATTCAGTAGAGACACTCCTACAAAATCTTTTCAGGGATGAAAACTCTGTCTGCAGAAAGCAGACTGAATCTCAACATGGTCACATCACATCCTTATCATCGTAATCCTTCTACAGCAAGAGCCCGAGCTAACGTTTTATCACATAAGGAAAGAAGACACAGCCTATATAAAGTAAAAGAGGACATTTAAAGATTTTTTTTTTTTCACTTTTTTTACCACAACTTCACAAACACTTTATAAAGCGTGTAAAATGCTCCTATTAAAAATGTCCTGTTTCTTAAAGATGGAGTTTGTAAAGTTTAAAATGTTTCTAAACCTAAAATTAATTTTAAAAAATCTGAGAAAATTTGTGATTTGAAGTATTTCAAAATGCAGAGAATGCAGAGAATCACTTTAGTTTCATCATTTCAGGATTCTGTTTACATTTTTCCGGCCCAGAAATTAGCCGCGCCCCTGTCAAAACAGAAGAGCTAAGCCCTGCCCCTTTTTCCTTAAACAGCAGCACATGTGGCATACGGTATTAACAGAGGAGGCGGGGTCATTTGGGGGAAAGTTGAGGGTTTCATCAGAGGGGAAAGACAACAGTGGGCTCTCAACATCACATACTGCCCCTTTAAGTATCTATCTACCTATCTATCTATCAAGTCACGCAAAAAATGACTTTCATTGTGAGAAACCCAGGTCTGATCCTCCATGTGCTTCTCTGGTTACTTTCAAGAGGAGTGTTTAACAAGTGACGGCCCATCCTGCAGTATTTATAGCTCATCTAGCAGGGGGTACAGATCTTCCCAAAGGGAATTCTTGTACGAGCACGGTCACTTTCCTAATATATCCGTCCCTCAACCCCCGCACTGCAGCAACACGGCCAACGCGCTGTTCAGAGTTTTACTGTGTTAAAGAGTTTTTTTGTGTTTATGACCAGCACCATGATGAGGAGTACGGCCCCTGTAGATACAGAGATCGACCTCGGAGATGACGGAGACAGCGAGGACAGTGAGGGACAGCAGCCCTGGAAGACACAGCTGGAGACGGTCATGGAGGAAGAAGAAGAGGAGGAGGAAGAGGAGGATATGGTCTCGACGCAGAGCGACACGAGGCCTCTGATCAACGAGAGAGATCCGCGACAGATGAACGAATGCCTCAAGGTAATTGAATGACTTACTGGATCACAGGGTCACGTTAGTGATAAAGTACGTCCCAGCTGAGACACAGTACTCATATGGACAGTGTGATTTAGTCCAAAAGTAAATTTGAGATTAAATCTGGTGGAGAGATTATGTGCTTAATCCTGGAAATGGACCAAATCTTTCAGACGAACTCCATGTACTTGGAATTCCTCAGGTTTAGAAGATGAAGACTTGACTTGATAAGGGAATTTTTAGCATAAAATGGGTCATAGGGTGACATCAGGTAAATTGGGACACCTTTTGGCATGCAATTTTCTTCATCGCATACCAAAAACAGCAATGCCACACCCACTTTTGCAACCTGCGACAAATGAGATCATTGTCTACACATTAAATGTTGGCAGTGGAAATTCAAAGATGTAGGACGCTCCAAACTTATCCGGCTCATTGTGACCTGACTTCACCTTATATTGTGATTCTTTTGCATCAATATCGCTGCATCAATAACTCCTGCAAAAGCAGTGTAAAGCATCTGAATTAAATGCTATTAAATTAAAGTCCACATGAATAATAATTTGCACTCTTGGAGACTGTAATTCCAGAAAAAACTGTGCTCAGAAGTATATTTCAAGCACACAATACAGGGTATAACACTAATACTGAGAAGGAGTGCTCCTGCCCTTCTGTTGTCCACTGCACTAAACAAACATGTTTCTCTCGAGAGGTCCGTGTTTCCTCTTTGCTCATTAGGTAAAGTATAAAGACAGACTTTGTCTTGAAGTAAATGCTAACAGCTGCTGCTCTGAGACAGATGGAAGATAAAAGCAGCACAGTTGTTCTTGTTCAGATCATGAACACAATTATAGCAGCACACTGATGGAGATTCATCTCATACTGTGTGAGCAGGAAATCTCCTAAGTTTTTTGTTTTGTTTTGTTTTAACACATAAGTTGTGTAAAAATATATATCTAAGTGCATCAAAGAGTTCTCTGGCTAAACCCATCCTGGTTATATCGTCATGTTACCTCAGTAAAGCCACATATACCACAGCTCTGCTGATTCTGATTGGTTGATTGGTCAGAAGGTGTTAATGATTGTTATATGAATTTCTATCACTACTGAATGAATTTAAAAACATTTGTAACGGTTTATATGGTGAAGGTTTCTGCGAGGAGATATTTATTTACTATTAATGGAAGGAGTCTCCAGTGTCAGTAAGTCAGAAGTAAAACTGTAATTTTTTGTAAGTTTTCAGGACACAGGAACAATGGATGAAGGAGCTGGTGAGGGAATGACTGTTTATAGCTGCTATAACATAAGTGGTAACAGGAACTAACTAATTTCATGGATGTTCCATAACATTAAATGTAACTGTAAACAGATAAAAGCACAATGTGCATTTCATTCTTTAATAAATGAAAAATTGTTAGCGTTGACAAACTTCTGTGGTATAATAGAAATGAAACATTTGGGATGTGCTGTTATTAGAAAATAATCAACTTCCGGGGGTTTTATCATTAATTCCACTTCATTACACCACCCTGTCATTGATTGTTTTCCTATAAGAAATCTTTTTACTTGTATGCTGCATTTCATACTCAGATTTGTTTTAATCACTATGATTATATAATCTGCCATTAAAGTAGAAAACCCCTCATATAAAATGCCGTGTATATATATATGTAGGAGTAATGAAAAGCAAAGCAGACGCATACATGTTCCATGTGCGATTTTATCAACCTGTGCTCTTTTGTCTCAAGTTCAAACTGCTGAAATATGCTCCACATTATTAGCCATTGAAGTATTCTCCAAAAACCCCTAATGAGCGCTCACTATAAGTGATCACAGCATCTGTTGTTCATATGCTAATACTCCACTAATGAGCTGAAGGAGTTTCAGTGTGGGTTTGTTAATGCAGGCTGATGCTTATCTGCATCCCATGAGATTAACACTAGCATTGGACTGAGACAGATCATACAAAATTATCCAAAATGACCCAAATATGACACTTAGCTCAATGAAGGTATTGTACCAGGCTAATATAGTTGAACAGTTCATCATATGATCACCATTTAGCATAATAAACTGCCGGGCAAAATCAATGACAACATGTGTTGCAGTAATATCAGTAATACATAAGCAGCTGCAACTTCACAGTGATTCTGGTTACAAGATGGCCGCTGCTGACATCAGTGTGACATACAGTCTCAGAAACCACATAAGCAAGCAACAGCTTGCTTGTGATGATTTTGCTCACAGTTTGCCTGAGGCTACCTGTGTTACATTTCTTCTAACGTTATACCGCATCACTGTTGAAATCTCGAATATAATTGGTCAGAAGGTGGAGACCCTGTTGATTATTTTCCTTTAACAGAATGACATGGGGTTTTATTCTTTACTTATAGCACATGATTACACAGCTACGTCTCTGAAAGGTCAGGCAATGTTAGAATATCAGGTCAGACATGTAAGCCTCGTGTGTGTGTGTGTGTGTGTGTGTGTGTGTGTGTTCAGGTGAGTTTCGAGGACGTGATAGCCGAGCCGCTCTCAGTGCGCACTGGAGACCGGGTGTGGTTCTGGAGCAACGCACTCTTCGAGGTGTCCCGGGTTTGGTTGTATCGCATCATCACCGCAGTGCTCGCCGTCCCGTTCTCCATCATCGCTGGAGTTCTCTTCGCGTTCCTCACCTGCCTACACATCTGGTACGAGCAGTTTATTTAACTTAATATCAACATCCTGGTTTTTTAAATAATTTATACTGTTGTAGAGGGGAACTGAACTTGTGGCATCTTCACTTCACTTCACTTCATCATTCACAGTGATGAGCAGGTAATGCCAATCTTGGAATGACTTGAGCTTTCCTCTCTTGTCCTTCAGGCTTCTCACTCCGTGTGTAAAGGTAATCTTCATGAACACCAGCTGGCTGGAGATGCTATGGACTAGCCTTCTGGAGATCTTCATCCTCCCTGTCTACCACAGCGTCTCCAAGTGCTGCACGAGCATCAGTGTGCAACTCACACGTGTATGAAAAACTCTCTCCTGGACCATTTTTACTTAACAGGAGCTCCGGGAGCAGACACGGTCACCAGATGTGACAGGACTCTATGGATTCACTCTATTTTTTTTATTATTATAATTTTTTTTTTTACAAGGAATGACCAGATAGGACTGCTGTTAGAGTTTTGCTGGGGAAAAAATACATAATGTCCAATCAGGATCAAAACAAGAAAATGTCATGATCATCCTGTACCTATTGACAATATACTGCACTGTTTAAGGAGATTTGCTATTTTGTAAGTCACGGCTGAAAGCGTCATCCAATCCCACAATGCACTGCAGCAGGCTGGTGTCCAAAAGGGTGAGTGTTATTAGCAATATAGAACTTTATAATAATTGATATTGTGCATTGTGGTGGTGGTGATATCATTTACACACCCTGAAAACTGAACACAAGTTCTTTTGGTCCCACTTTACATTAAGTGTCTTTAATACCTGTGTAATTACACATATAGGAAAATATAATGTAACTACAGAGAATTTATATATGAGAATATATAATAAAATAGGCTAAAGAATACCACTGTGTGACTGGTACAGTTATAAGTGTGATCAGTGTTATGAATAGCAGTAAAAGCACCATTTACCGTCAACTTATCATTTAAATAACATTAAAGTTAAATTTATGAGTTCCACTGAAAAAGATTTTTTAAAAAAATACATGCTAGTAATATGATGGAAAGTATCTCACCTTATAAAACCAGATCTACTGGGAAAAACACATGATTCTGATTGGTTAATCCTGTTCCTCACCATATTTGCTGGTGGCCAGTAAAATGTGATTAAACAAAGTGAGGGATGAAAACACCTCATCTTTAAGAAACCGTGATTATATTTCATGTAAACATTTTTATTTATTTACCACAGTGAACATCATTCTTCGATCAAATTGTTGGATAGCTACGTGCCATAGTGAAACAGACCTAAGCCTAAGCAAAAAAGGTCAGTTGTAGCTCATGCTAGCAGGTCTTTAAGGTCTTTACTTGGGTACTTTTACCACCTCGGGTTACATTACAGTTGTGTAACTACACAGGTATTTTTGTGGCACAATATAAACACGGGCCTTCATTTTAAATCCTTTCTTGTACTGTGGTAAGTTTTTCTTTCTTTTTTTTAACCTTAAATCTGTATGTTATAAAAGAGAGCCAAGGCTTATCCATCCATCTCTCGTCTTAAATTCAAATTGGGCGACGTGCTGCATTTTATCCCAGCTATTGAACTAATGAAGCACCTCTTGTTTGAAAAAAAGCACAAATTATTCGGCACTATTCCAGGCCTGATTATTCGTAGCACACCATTTTTATGCTAATGTGTGGCTATTGAGCTGGGAGAGCTGGTCCAGTGGGTGGTTGTTGGTGGATGCCTCCATTTTTCTGCTGATCTGAGGCCAGTTTTGACACTCTGACAATGAGCGAGGCTTGAACACGAGAACAAAAAGGAACAACATCAATATCAAGGCTCGTTTTAGGGACGCAGTGTCCTCCACTGCTGAAGAGAAAGACCGTGATCGTGTATTACACGTGCGGCTCTTCTGAACGGCACCCTCTAGTGGTGGGAAGAGGATACTCGGTGATTGTAGACTGACAGAGATCGTAGACTCTAACAATTTTTGTCATATAAAACCCAAGTCAATAGAACCTGCCTTTCAAAACCTGCTGTTCAAACAGTGTTATGGAGTTCGTGATCTGATTTAGACCATCTGTCTCTCAGGGGTTTGGTCTACGTGCATGGCATTTGGAAATGACTATCAGGCCTCTATATTTAATCACAGTTCCTTTGGGATGTTGTGTAGTTGCCTGGCAAAGAAACACACAAGTCAGATTCAAAATTAGACATAGCCACACCCATGGAGAAACTTCTCTTTCTAAGTGCCAAGATTTTTGAACTATTTCTTTAAAAAGCATGAAAAGTCGATGGTTAAACAGTCGGTTCACAGTCCGGAGGTAAATCTGGCGTTAGTGTAATTAACAATTAACAACAGAAATTATGTTTACTTCAGGAAGAGATGGAACATTATTTTGTTAATCTCATGTTTAAAAGTGGGATGACACTCCAGAGACTGCGTAGGGAGCTCTTACATTCAAACAAGCAATGATTTCCACAAATCATGTCCACAAAATTAAGTGCTAAAAGAAAAATATAAGTATCAAAAACAAGATGGAAGCTATCGGGGAAATTAACATTAATTCTTGCAAAACAATTTCTCCTGAGGGTGCCAATAGTTCCAGAGTTTACTGTACAAATGATCTGATCTGTAAAAGTCACCCACCACTGCTAAACACAGCCATAAGCATTCACGCTGCTTGCATTTCCAAACACATCAGCTTTTTTATTTATCAAATGGATATTTGTGCTGTGAAGTTGCCATGAGATGGCCTTGGAGACTTTTAAGTATTTGGTACGTTCTGGAGATCAGTGTGGAAGTGCATAGTCAGCGAAATAGTTTCACTTTTCACAATGTGTATGAGGAAATGTAACTCAGGCTGTCCACAATAAACATGTCAGATGTATTTAAATAAGCTTCTTTGATCTGCCTTTGTCTCACTACAACATCAAGATTCAAACAAAGATATTGAAACTCATGCTTAGAAGCCAATCAGATCCCATATAAAATAAAACACACAGAAGCGACCTCGTGAGTCGCCCTTACACGTCGTACAAGGCGATAAGAAATGTGCAGGTTCTGTGTCCTCGAGTCTTTCCATGCTTTCATACAGAAATGGGCAGTTCTGCAGCGCACTGATCTGGGATCAGCTCTCCGTGCCTTTATAGTGGCATTATTTACAAGGTTAAAGGCTAAAAAACTGATCCTAGATCAGCATTCTCGCTCATTAAGCACCAGACTGTAACAGAGCCAGTGTAGAAATCTGTACAAAGCACCGGCTGTGATTTGGAGCGAGCTTTCAGCTTTACACTGCAGTGAACACCGTATGAAGTGTTACGAAGGGTTATGAAACGCTGATCATCTGAGTCACAGCTTCCTCTCCGACCGGGGCCTGCTCTGACTCCACCTGCCGAACAGAGAGAGGAAGAGGAGGAGCAATGAAGGCAATTACAATCGATTACACTGTGACATTTTTTCTATTTTATTATATACACATACTACCCTGAGTGATGATAAACTCACATAAAATTTTTAAAATCCACTTATCATGTGGATCTGCATTACTCTATTAATATCACTTTAGTAAATGTCATTAAAGTCACAACATCTCTAAATGTCCAAAATATATGACAGTAAAATAATAATCAATATTTTACATTATAGTAAAGTCAGAAAAAATTGGATAATCCTTTGGATATTAAAAACAAGAAAAAAGAAAACTAAAAAAAAAGTGTTTATTTGCAAATTAAAAAAAAAAAAAGTAACAGAAGAGAAAGTACAAGAAAACACCAGGAATATGAACATGACAAAACAGTGTGTTTTATACAGCAGGTTAAAACACATGCATTCCTTTCCAAACATTTTAAACATGTAAATAACTTATGACAAATAATTAAGCAATGAAATAAAACTCCAAACGTAGCAGCGATACAGACACAGACACAGACAAGCCATGCAGACGGCACAGATGAGAATAACATTTTAGGTTACAGAGAAAAGCAAAATACTGCAAATGATGAGTCCTGAAGCTCGATGAAGCTTGGAATCGGCCGGTTTATTGTGAATAATCATGAATAATAAGAAAGTATGGGGAAGGAATAAATTAAATACTGAGTTACTGAGATTAAGTGAAGTCAGATTAAAATGTGATTAAAGTGTAATCTCTACTTTCTATCAGCTAGAGCACTTTTGTTAATGTGTTAATGTTAATACTGGGGCAGCGCAAGGACGGGTTTAAGATGTGTTCGCTACACACACACACACACACGTATGTGAAGCTGTTTAACAGAACCACGGCTGTTTTTAGACATTACACACACAAATACACTCTGTACAGTGCAGTCCATACAGGTGGACAAGTTACCCAAACTGCTGAAACTGTCCAAAACCAGCCAAAACTGGTTTTAGCTTTGAAACAGTGACTATAAGGACAAAGTGCTGAACATATTTACTATGCATTTATTACATTAATATTAAGTTAACCATGTCTCAACACGTTCTCAGCAATAATAAAAGATGCATGCATGTGAGGAAGCCTGAAAGCATTAACACACACACACACACACACACACACACACAGACAGACAGACATGTGCACACACACACGTACACACATGCAGTCTCTTTGGCTTGTAAAGGGGAGCGTGTATTGCTTAAAAGCCTGCGATTGTTATCCCAGGGGCGGGGCTGAGATGGAAGTCCAATCAGTGCCGGGATTTATCTGGAGCCTCCCGCTCACCTGCACAGTCAGCTCCTCCTTCTCCTTCACCGAAAAGAAGCGTCCACCGTCACCACGCTTCCGCGCCATGGCGTGCCGATGACGAGACTCGTGCAGGTATTTCTAGGATAATAAGAACAATCAGGTTAACACATCGTACACGCCATCACTAAAACTGCTGTCTCCATAAAGGGGCGGAGCTGAGCTGGAGTTAACGTCCAGAATAAAAAATAAAAAATACAAACAGCAGAAGCAGAAAATACCTAAAAAGGCAATACTGAGAGTCACACTGTAAACGTTAGCATTTAAATTATACGATTATTACAGTTCTAAACACTCTACAAAATACACACCACATCTTTAAAGGCTGACGCAGTACCTCATTTCTAACGTAAAAATTTCTCGCAAAAATTAAATCCATTATTTCTGTTAAGCGTGTTTAACTCACCCTCCTCTCTTTGGGGATCTTGCCCTCGGCCTCCAGCTTGGCGCGGGCCTGGCGTCTCTTCAGGATGCGGTGGTACTGCTTAGCGTTGACGTACAGCGGCTCCTCCTCCAGCATCTCTGCTCCGGGGAGAGGGATCCGCTGCATGGTCGGGACAGAGCCGCCGCTTTGGACCATCTGATAAACACACAAGTGGTGCCACATTTTACAAAAACATATTTAACAAATTGGCAAATTACATGTGAAAGAACATTATAGGTAACTATAACTCTGGATAAGCCTCAGCCCATGATCGACCCACCATGACCATCCCTCCAGCGTTGACCACGTTTCCTGTGACAGGAACGGCGACGGTCACGGTGCCCTGACCCCCGGTGCCGCTCGCGTTTGACCCCGCCTGGATGATCTGACCTCCTGCTAAACTGGCGGCTGGAATAGTGATCATGCCTGAAGAGAACAAACACACAGAAAAGAGAGAGGTTGAAGACTCAATCTGAGCTAACACACTTTCTGTAACATCAGAGTGTGCACTAGAGTACTAGTGCATGAGCTCTGTAGAGATACTTTCCTGCCTGTGTATAAATAATACATTTTCATGACAATGTCTGGCTTCATCAATCCCAATCTGGATTTCTATTTTACTGTGATATCAACGTCTTTCCTAAATGAAACCTGTAGTGGGTGAACCTGTGGTTTTGTTGTATTACCCTGCTGGAGGATGGTTCCATCAGAGTTGACCGGCTGGTACAGGATGGTCTGACCCTCCGCTGTCTGAGCCTGCTGACCCTGCACTGTGATCTGCTGAGGCTGAGACACACACACACTCACACATTTACACATTTACACATTTACACAGGAGACTGTGTGTTGCATATTATAAATATAGTACAATATTAATCCAGTGTTATACGGTATGTTATGTAGTCTTTATAGTACATTATGATAAACTACGGCACTCAAACAAACTGTAATATCATGCATCAGTTATAGTTGTCTGCTTATTGCAGTTCCCTTCCTATATTATAATAATTTTAAAGACCTACAGCAGCCTGTATGTCGTTTTTATGTGCATGTGTGTGTTGAGACCTGGTTCTGTCCTGCGGTCACTGCGGTCTGCGGCTGCTGGATGATGATCTGCTGCGTCTGTCCCTGTGCAGTTTGTACCTGTAGCGTTTGACCTCCTGAGAGCTGAATCTGTCCCGGCTGCACGAGCTGGATCTGTTAGAGACGCACCTCAGAGTCAGCACAATTTTCAATTATTACTTGAGATGCTGGCACTAAAGGTTGGCGTCTACTCTTTTCACCTTGATAGAGACCAACAATTTAGCTACATGATTAAAACCCATATGAATCATAATAATAATAATAATAATAATACTTTAATAACCTATTAATAGCATATCACTTAATTAATAAATTTCCTAAAATCCTGCAGCTAAGTTCTTTCTTTGATACCACACACAGTCTGTATCAAGCCACACATTATTATTATTATTATTATTATATTATTATTATTATTATCACACCTGCTGAAGACCCTGAGAGCCCGTCACCGGTAGCTGCATGATCGTCTGCGCCTGTCCTCCCGGCACGGCCTGTACCATTATGGGCTGCCCGGAGGGGGTGATGAGCTGACCCCCGCTGACCTGCACCATTAAAGGCTGCCCTTGAACCTTAGAAGATAAGAGCAAGAGAAATCAGGGTTTGTTTGTTTTTTTCTGGTGCCGCAGGTCTCTCAATGGTCTCATGTTCAGATGACTTCATGCAGAATGTACACAGAGTTCTGCGAAACAAACACTGAGTACAACACTGAACACACACACACACACACACACACACACAGACACACACAGACACACACAGACACACACAGACACACAGTCATACGCTTCATGCACTGGAGAACACTGGAGAAATGATATTTGTGCCATGGTAAGAGTCATCGTAATGGCTGTATGTAAAATAATCATGCAGAGTAGCATCATGTTTAACGTTAATGTCCTGAATAGTAAATTCAGTATTAAATAAATGTATGAAATGAACGAATGAGACACGGCTGCACACGCCGTCTCGCTCCGCTTGTGGATTGCACGGATTTAACATGTGGATGATCATCTCTGTGCTGTTTTGGGGAAACGTAGCGAAGTCGTAGTTGCTGACATGCAGACAGCTGAAGAGCCGGAGAGAAAATACCACTACCTGGAGAGTCTGCACCTGCTGGGCCGCACTCGCATCCACCTGGCCGTCGGCCTGCAGCTGCACTGCAGTCACTGTGCTCTGGACCACAGAGAACGCAGCCATACGGTTATACACACCTCTCTCTCTCACTCACACACACACACACACACACAGTGGCCTGCACCACCTGGTCATCAGTAACACCACATCCACTCCCATCCATTCAGAGGCAGATCTCGTACCTGCTGCTGCACCGCTCCACCAGACGCCTGCACCACGATCTGCTCTCCTCCGCTCGCCGTCTCAGTGAACTGCTCCATGCTCAGAGTCTATTCAGAACCCAAGTTCAAAGCTACACAGTGTGAACAAAAACAGAGTAAACAGGTATGAGAATGGAGATAAGGATTTAGTTTAGTGGAATTCTGGCAGTGCACAAGAGCTTTCGTAAACGCATATTCTATCCAGGCACTTAAGCTTTGTATTTTCTGGTCCTGGTTGTTTTGTTTTTTTTTTATTGGTGGTTTTTCAGTTCGAATCAGATTTTCTTTCTCCGTAACTTGCTGCCAGAAACATCTTCATGACTGGAACAGAACACTGTTTACAGCCAAATATCCCACATACATGGTAACGTTCTCCGTTCTGCCCTACAGACTGAACACGAATGATTTAGTAGAACGCATTCTTCAAGAGGAGATCATCGGGTAGAAGGAACAGGTTGAAGCCAACTGCACCTTAACAATGTCTGTCAGGTTTAAACAACCTGCATATATTTATATCTATTGTGTGTAACCTGGTAATAATTTTCACACTTTGGTAAAAAGATGTGAACATCTGGACAGAGATCCAGCTGGAAATGAATCCTGAATAAACCACGTGATGTCGAGACTAACTGATGAGCTATCAGGCAGATAGAAAAGTGATCTGTTTGTCAATCAGTTCCTGTCTTCTACAGCATAATGCCAGTAGCACAGCTCGACCTGCCATGCGTCTGAAATGATGCCGTACTTCAAATCTTCTACAGAACCACGAAGTTACTCGTGCGCTTTCTGTGCCCGTGAATCATTCGGACACTCACTAAATACCCTGGACCTTCTCTAAGCTTTTCTCCAAACATTTCACAGCACTGAATGGGGTGCATTTCAGGGCATATACTAGGTGACGCTGATATTACATTAGACATTTTTGGTTTTAGGTGAGATCTGAAAAAAAAAAAAAAAAAGACTGAAAATATGAAAGCAGTCAATTCACTTATCTTCATTATTGCTATAATTTGCATTCAAATTATCATCATCAAATAAAGTTTGGACTTTGGTCTCCAACACTGTAAATTTATCTGGCCTGGAAATTTTAGTTGAAGCAAATCATGGAGCCAGAAAATGGATA